>NC_065542.1:36287144-36590941 GCF_932294415.1 Quercus robur | reverse complement strand
CGAGGCCATATGACTATAGCTTAATCTAGTAGACGAAATCAAGGCAACAGAAGAACAAAGGCTCGCACGGTACTAGGACCGCATGGCTAAGCATTACAACTCCCAAGTCAGACACAGAGACTTCGGAGTTGGAGATCTCATTCTAAGGAAAGTCATAGGCACTGCTAGAGACCCTACCCAAAGGAAGCTCGGCCCTAATTAGTAAGGACCTTACCGAATCACGTCATGGCAGAGGAAAGGCACTTATCACCTGGAGACGTTAGACAGACGAAAGCTACCGCATCCATGGAACATCGAGCACTTACGGAAGTACTGCTAGTAAAGATGACGGCATGAAGAACGACCCTTTTTTATTTACAGTTGACCCTAGCTGATTTTAATTACACTCTTCAGTTTTATCATTTACTTTAATTTTTGCTACAATACCATTTTTAAGCCCAAAGGGCAGGACTTTTTTCTTTTTAAGAACTACTTTTTCTACGTATGAATGGCAATAAGAGGAGTTTATTCAAAATTGACTGAAGTTTCTATCTACAAGTTTATAGTTCATGAAAAATAGATGACTTTAAGTTTACAAAAGTAGACACCCCCAAGCCCACAAAATAGACGGCTTCACCCTAAAAAGGATGAAAAAAGGTTCATGAAGTCCATAAGATGGACAAGTTTCTAAGTCCATAAACTAGACGACCTTAAGTTCACAAAAAGTGGACGATTCTAAGTCCATAAAGTGGACGACATTAAGTTCACAAAAAGTGGACGATTCTAAGTCCATAAAGTGGACGACATTAAGTTCACAGAAAGTGGACAATACTAAGTCCATAAAGTGGATGACCTTAAGTTCATAAAAAAGTGGACGATTCTAAGTCCATAAAATGGATGACCTTAAGTTCATAGAAAACGAACGACTCTAAGTCCATAAGGTGGATGGGCTCGTCCCAAGAGGATGAAGCATTGTTAAAGTCCCTCAAAAAGATGAGATTATAAAAATTACGAGTTTGTCAAGTCCAAAACATGGACAAGGACGCAAAGTTGATGGGCTCATCTAATGGATGAGATTATAAAAATGACGAGCTTGTCAAGTCCATAACATGGAAAAAGCCATAAAGCTGACGGTCTCATCAAATGGATGAGATTAAAAAAATGACGAGTTCGTCAAGTCCATAACGTGGACAAGGCTATAAAGCTGACGGGCTCATCAAAGGGACGAGATTATAAAAATGATGAGGTCAAGTCCATAACATGGACGAGGCTATAAAGCTGACAGGGTTATAAAAAATGACGAGTTCGTCAAGTCCATAGAGGGGACAAGACCATAAAGTTAGCAAAATAAATCAGTCCATAGCCAAGCTCATGAAATCAACGAGTTTATCAAGCTCAATAGATAAGATGGACGAGCTCTAAATTACGAAGAATATAAGTTAATTGCCCATAAGACTGACGAGCCTGTAAATTAATGGGCTCATCATACCCTTGAAAAGGACAAGTCAATCATCAATCCATGAAATAGGCGAGTTTGCAAAGACAGTAGGGATTATAGACCGACGAATTCATTTTAAGCATTCAACACATAACACATCAACAGATAATAGCAACGGGTACAAAGTACTACGGATAAAAGTAAATTGTTTACAAATAAAAGCCCAAAAAACAAAAAGGTCACTTAAATGCATTGTCTACAAATTAAATAGAATAAGGATAGGACTAAGCGGCAGGGGTGTCAGTAGAAACCCCTTCTTCTTTATCCTGAGCAGGAGGATTTTCTACGTCTAAAATCTCAACTGACAGGTTGGAAGAAGGGACAAGAGGATTTGCAACAGGTTGAGCCAAAACGATGCTATCATCTTTAGGATCATCACCATCATAAGCGAGGGTGTCGCCAGCAGGTGTTGACAGCACGGACTCTTCCATAGTGATCCTGGATAAGTCCAACTCTGGGAAGGCTGACGCGACTTGCTTGAGGCAATCATCAAACCCAGTGCCATAATAATCAGCATAGGAATCAATAAATGATTGCGACGCCTTGAATTCCGTAATGACATCGGCCCCAGCCTTCTCCACCTACTTGCGCAAAGTCGACAGCTCTTTCCGCAGCATCTCCTTCTGACTACCTGCCTCCTCCAACTTCCCCTTTGTCTCCTTCATCTCATTGTTTAGAGTACGAACGGCATCCTTATATTGCCCCGACTCATTCAATAAGTTTGTATTATGCTTCCTAACCCGGGTGACAACCCCTTCCTTGGCGACACAACGGTCCTAAAGTGCCTTAACACGCACCAAGGCTTGAAGAAAAGTGTAGCCATTAGTAAATAAAATAAATAAATAAAAAACAAACGAACAACAAAAAAGACATGATAAAATCAACCAGGGAAAAGGGCTTACTCGGGTAAGGTCAAAAAAGGCTGACTCAGCTCCTCTGTGCCCAGCTCATCACAAGGATCCACATCCATCGGTCTTACAAGCATCTTCACTTCCTCAATGGCATAGTCCTTGTGAGTAAGAAGGCAATGAGGTCCCTCAATAACGGGACCAGCTGAAGTCATCATCCCCTTACCCGTGCCAGGACCTGACTTAGGAGGTGACTTCTTGGAGTACGCATCCCTAGGAGTGACGGCTACTTTTTTAGGCGGACGGTCATTATCCCCATCAGTCTTCCTCTTAGCCGAACCCTTATAGACGGCCTTGGGGACTGACGAAGATGTCCCTTCTTTTCCCTTAACCTTTCTCTCTTCTTCTTTTTTATGAGCAGCAGCTGCCCTCACCCTTTGCTTTACTACATCCATTTCTGCAAAAGACAATTAACCTACATTATGAAGGTAGATGGTAAGAACAATAACTGACGAAAATGATAGAAAATCTACTCATGATGACGGCTAAGTTCGTCCAATCTGCGAGCCTCTAGCGTCGGATCCGGGCCCCCACAGTACAAATGAAGAGTGTCAAGGGTGATTAAGGCTGTGTTTGTTTTGGGTGAAAATTATTTCTGGAAATGCTTTTCCGTAAATGTGGGTGTTTGTTTGCGCATGGAAAATAGCATTTCCGGAAATGCTTTTCAGTTGACC
Source organism: Quercus robur (assembly GCF_932294415.1). NCBI lineage: Eukaryota > Viridiplantae > Streptophyta > Magnoliopsida > Fagales > Fagaceae > Quercus > Quercus robur. The sequence continues at coordinate 36,587,882 of NC_065542.1, read as the reverse complement.
GGGTGTTGGGGTGTAAAATGATTTCCGTTTTTATTTTACCTTCCAATACCATTTTCCGGAAAACAAAGAGAGAGCTTAGTGAGAGTGAGATAGAGGAAGAAGAGAGAGCACACCCCTCCGGCCAGCTAAGCTCCGGCCAGAGAGATCGCACCCAAAGAGAGATTGAACCCAGAGCCCAGAGCCCTTCGACTTCGACTTCGAATCGCACCCTTCGACTTCGCTGTTCGACTTCGACTTCGAATGGTTCTCGTCACACCCCAAAACCGATCATTCTCGTCGCACCCCAAAACCGATCGTCCTCGACCCAGATTCGTCGTCCCCAATCGTGATCTCGCCTTCACACCGATCGCGATCGCAACACAGCGCTGATCGCGATCGCAGCACCACGCCGATCGCGATCACAGCACTACGCCGTGCGATCTTACCTTCGCCTCCACCGCGCGATCTCGCCTCTCGTCTAACCCAGTCGCCTCTCTCTCTTCCTTCTTCTCTCAATTTGACCGGATTATGAATTTTTTTTCCTGGGTTTTATTTGTGTTTCTAGATTGAGGGATGAAATTATATATTTGTTTAGTAGCTGAGAAAATGTGAGCAACAAGTAGAAAATGTATTTTCTATGGTATTTTCAACAACACAACCAAACACCAGAAAATATTTTCCACAACAAATTCTAAAATGCAACCAAACACTTAAAAATATTTTCCTTTCCTGAAAATAGCATTTCCGGAAAATAAGTATTTTCCGGAAAATATTTTACATGAAACAAACACGACCTAAGTCCCTACACTTTTGCTGCTCGTCAGTTATGTGAGGACGAGTGCTAGCTGAAAACAAGGGAATAGACGGTGTTAGAAGCATTAAAAAAAAAAAAAACAAAGGAAGAAGAGCAGACAGAATTAACCTGAATCCCTAATGAAACCCAAGTATTGTCAAAATAACCACAAGGCATCGTCTCCCATTCTTCCTGACGACACACCCATTCCGTCCCTTTAACAGAGAAATATCTACCTTTCCAGTTCCTGTTAGAGTCTGGCATATCAGACACTAGTTTCAAACCCTTCTCCTGGGCAGTAAAATGATAAGTCCCCTTGGAAGACACAATGTGCTAAGGTCTGTAGCAGTAAAAGAACTCGTCAACGGAAAGCTGACGGTTCCCTCCGCTCAGACAACCCCATAAAACCTCAATACTTATAAATATCCTCCAGGCATTCGGGGCAATCTGGCTGACGAATAGACCTAAAAAATTAGCCAGCTGACGGTGCAAAGCCGTCAATGGTAGTCTAAGCCCCGTAGCAAACATGACTCGTTCAGAGATTTTTACTCACAATTGGGAATCAAGAATCACTACTCCTCATCCACCCACCATCAGGCCAACGAACAAGTTGAGTTTACAAACTGATCCTTGCTCAAGATCATCAAGACTCGACTCAAGGGGGCAAAGGGTATATAGCTAGAAGAGTTTCCAAGTGTACTATGGGCATACAAGACAACAGCCAGGACACGTATAGGAGAGACACCATTTCTACTAGCGTACGGGAGCGAGGCCGTCATCCCAACTGAGGTCAAACTACTAAGCTACAAAGTGGAGAACTATGATGAGAATAGGAATGATGAAGCCATACACCTATAGCTCAACCTAATAGATGAGAATAGGAAGAACCCTACAGAATCACTTCATGGAAAAGGAAAGGCACCTACCACCTAGAGACGCTAGACAAACAGAAGTTGCACCACCAATGGAACACGGAGTACCTAAAAAGATACTACAAGTAGACGATGACACGAACAACAATACTTCTCATTTCCAGTTTATTTCATTTTAGTTAATTTTTACTATCTACAGTACTTTTTACGCTCAAAGGGCAGCTTTTTATTCTTTCAAGAACAATTTTTTTACTTATGCACGCATTTATCACAATAAGAGGAGTTATTCAGATATGACCTATGTATGTATATGTCTCTACAAAACTACATCTATGATTAAGTCCACAGGTGGACGAATTCATTATTAGGCCCGCAAGTGGACAAGTTCATCCCATGGGGATGCCTTGAAATTATTAAGTTCACAAGTGAACGAGTTCATTGTCAGGCCCACAAGTGGACGAGTTCATCCCATGGGGATGCCATGAAATTATTAAATCCACAAATGGATGAATTCATTATTAGGTCCACAAGTGGACGAGTTCATCCCACGAGGATGCCTTGAAATTATTGTCCACAAGTGGATGAATTCATTATTAGATCCAAAAGTGGACGAGTTCATCCCATAGGGATGCCTTGAAATTATATAGTCTATAAGTGGACAAGCTCATTATTAAGTCTACAAGTGGATGGGTTCATCCCAATTATTAACCAAGTCCTTTAAGGGACAGGTACATCCTAACATGTATACGAGTCCCAAGGTGGATGGACATACGCATATCTTAAAATAAGAAAACACATAACAAGAGCATACTAAAAGCGGCGAATGTAAAATATTAAACAGACACTATAAATAAAATCAAGTGTTTACAAACGAGGCCCAAAAACAAAAGGGCACTTAATATTGTCTAAAAATGAGATACAAGAAAAATAAAAATTCAAACTAAGCTAAATATTCTGGACATCCTTGGTAGAAAGGATCTCTCCATCTTTGGCTGAAGGATTCTCGGCATCTTTTGTAGGAGGGTCCTCCGTAGACGGGACCAACGAAGCGACGGGTCCCTCAACAGCAGGTTGAGCAAGGACCACGCCATCATCTTTTGGATCTTGCTCAGTATGAGTAGAGTCGTCAATCTCATCACTAAAGGAATCACCACCTGCAGGAGTTGTCGGCAACGACTTATCCATGGAGACCTTGGACAAGTCAAGGCCTGGATAGACGAACCCAACCTGTTTTAGATAGTCATTAAAACTTTCGCCACAGTAGACGGTGCACACTTCAATAAAAGACTGCGAGGCCTTAAAGTCCACCATGGCATCGGCTTTAGCCTTCTTCGTCTGTTCACAAAGGGTCATCAGCTCTGTCTCCAAGCTTTCCTTGGCCTTCGGCGCCTTCTCTAAGAGATTGGATTCCTACTTTATTTTTTCAATAACAGTCATCAGCTCCTTGTTAAGAGTGCAGACAACCTCCTTATACTGATCCATCTCCTTGTTTTGAATATCTAGATGCTTCCGAAGCCGACTAATCACCCCTTCCTAGGTGACGCTCCTATCTTGAAGCGCCTTCATATGCATCAACACCTAAAATCAAGACAACCATCAGCTAATGAATGAACAACGGAGTGGAAGAAAGACTAAGAAAAACGTACCCTAGAAAGGTCAAAGAGACCCGACGCTCCCAAGTCTTCTGTCGTCTACTCAACACAAGGGTCTAAGTCCCTCTCTTTGATGATTGACTCAACCATCTCAACATCATGTTCCTTATGCGTGAGAAGATGACAAACAGTTCCTTGGGTGAAAGGACCCATCGCCATCATTAAACCCTTACCAGCTCCATGGCTAGGTTTAGGAGGCGACGACTTCTTTAATTGTTTGTCACCTACAAGGAGTCCCGATCCTTTCTTAAGCAGATGGTCATCATTCCCGTCACTCTTTCGCTTGGACGATCCCTTGCCAGTGACCTTAGGAGCTGACGTTGAGGTCCTTCTCTTTCAGCTTGCGTACCACGACTGACGCCCTTATCAAAGCCCTTTGTTTCGCTGTTTCCATTTCTGTAAAAGGGTAAAAGACAAACGTTAGATAAGCAGGCATAAGTATGAAGAAAATGAAAGGAAAGAGCCAAGATGTAAGAACTTATGCCGACGAGAATAAGTGTTCAGTCTACGGGCTTTAGGCATCGGCACAAGACCACCGCAGTAGGCATGCAACATGTCAAGGGTGATCAGGCCCCTGCACTTCCATTCATTAAAAGGGATCTTAAGCACCCGATGTATGAAAGCCTCCTGCTCGTCAGTTATGGGCGGACGAACGATGGCTGAAAAAGAGAAAAAGCAGATGACATTAAACACCTAGACAAATAAATAAAGAAAAAGTGAAAATGCAGATGGTACTAAACTTGAATCCTTGATGATACCCCAAGTATTGTCAAAGCCATAAGGCATCGTCACCCACTCTTCTTGACAACATACCCAGTCTATTTCTTGAACAAAAAAATATCTACTCTTCCAATTTCTATTGGAGTCGAGCATGTCCGACACCAACCTAAGCGACTTCTTCCTCACTGCAAAGTGATATATCCCCTTAGCCAAGGAGATATGCTAGGGTCTATAGCACCAAAAGTAGCACTTTTCAAACTTTCCAAGCAAAGGGATTAGAATGTTATCAGGGATTTGGTAATGATCCCATAAGGTCTTGAAGATATTGTTGTCATCGTTAGCTTAAAGTTGTTGACTGTCCATATCGCAGGAAGGATGAAGGGGCGGGTGTGACCATCCCAGAGCTTCCTAAACTTCCACCCTCAGAAGCCCTTCAGTCACCCTCATCCTAACCCCCATCACCTTCTCCCTCATACTCCTCTTCGGTCTCCCCTTCCTCTTTGTCCCCTTCTCCCTTGTCGTATTCGTCCTCTCCTTCCTCTACTCCCTTTCCATCGTAATCTTCTTCATCATCAGGAGAATGGGCAGACAATTCCTTCTCTAACGACCAAGATGAGCCCTCCTCATGCCCATGGCCTAACGGGTAGACTTCGTTGTAACTTGCTCCCTCACAAACTGACGATGACTAATCACTCATTGCTTCTCTATCACCTGACATCTATTCACCTATAAGCGACGGAGTATTCTAAGAACCTATTTAACGAGTCTCTCTATAGAAGTGATGACTAGCTAGAAAAATAGAAGTAGAAAAAAGAAGTGAAAGGAAAAGAAAACTTACGGATTTGTTGACAACTTTGAACGGGTGAGGAGATCCGAAAGTTGACAACAACAAAAATGACGGAATGACAACTCTCTTTCTCAAAGATTTGCAAAGATATAATAAGAAAAAATGAGAAGAGGTGGTGAACTATTTATAGGACAAAAGAGCACGGGAAACAAAGCAACGCCTTTGTTCAGAAATGAGGCAATCCTTCGATGCCACGTGTCCTAGCATTTAATAAAAGCTACTCAAAGAGTCATTAATGGGCACTCTTTTTCCAAACGAATGAACAATGGAGGGAAAGTTACACTCCATAACCCATCAGCTAAAACCGATGAAGTCATGGAGTAGGGGGCAGCTAACAAGTTTGATTTTAGAAAGTGATAAACGCACTATATGCAAAGAAGCCGATGACCCCATTAGGCCCGTCAGCTTCACATGCACGTAAGAAAGTATGAAACTGATGATATCATAGGTCGACAGTCTCACCTCCATACCCAACAGTGTCTACACAAGATGACGGGAAGAGAAAAGGTCGACGGGAACAAGAAGAGGCCGACGAGAATAAAAGGCGTGACGGCCCCAGCATGGCCTTACTTGATCTCCATGAACATATGTGCAAGGAAATATCTTGTACCCCACGATTAACCCTAATCAAGAGAGTCCCCACAAGGAAATGATCCCACAAGATACGTGTATTAATGAAGATCTTCTCTCCAAGGAAAGACTTTCCCTACCAAGTGTTAAGACATATGTGATTTACTAGTTAGGAACATATGTCAATTTTTTATGTAATTGGCTAATCCTTTGACAAAACCACTTTACTTGTATTTGGGTAGATCTAGGATGTGTTTAATACTTCAAGAAACTTTGTTTCAAGTTCAAGTGTTAAAGCCATGCAAGTCTGTCCAAGAATCAAGTGAGAAAGTGTTGAATTTTAAAGCTCGATAGTTGCTCGACACCTGGCTTATCTGTCGAGCTCTTCAGTTGCTTTTTATCGCAATCTTGACACCTCTCGATAGCTAGGTCGATCAATCGAGCAGATTTCTGTCCCCTCAACACCTTCTCGACACCTCCTCGATAGTTGTATCTGTCGAAGTTTAAAGCTCGACACCTCTCGATCAATCGAGGTTACGGGAATTCAGATTTTTAGATCTAATTTTCGGCCCATGATGACATGTATGTGTAGGGTTTCTTTTCTCACAACCCTAGATCTATATAAGGCTTATTTTAGAGGCCGTCACATAAGAGAATACAAGGAGAACATATGCAAAAGGTGACTGAAGCCTTATTCTCTCTGAAAGAAGCTACTGCGTCTTTGCACCTTAGGGTTTTGTAACCAAGTGCTTCTTGATCTTCATTGTTGATGAAGTGAAGAACTTTGCAGCCAACATTCTTCTTCCTCAAGTTGGTGAGTGAGTCGCGTACTAGGATTTGTGTAAAGGAGTTAGTCACGTACTGAGGTCCGTGCATCAAAAAGGGTGGTGTTCATATATTGAAGAGTTCAGAGGTTCTGAAGCGGTAAAAGGTTTTTGCTATGAGTTCATCTACGGGGATTGTAAAGTCTAGGGACAAAGGTTTTGTACTAAATCTGAAACTTCTCTTTACTATAGTAGATTGCTTTTCGTGAAGGTTTCCCCTAAGGTTTTTTACTGTGAAACTAGTTTGTTTTATTGGTTTTCCTGGATCATCATATCTTGTCTTATTTATTTTTCCGCTGCATGATTTTGACATGATATTGATGTTTGTTTGTTTTAACAAGATTTATTCATAATTAATCTAATTAACAACTTGGGTTTAAAACTTGTTAATTCTATCAACCGGGGTCTAAATTTCCCAACACCAAGAAACGAATGTTAGCTCTACGCTACTATAAAAATCTCAAAACCCTCACAAACCAAGGTATGTATAATTTAACTCAGCTTTGACACTCTAGAGTTGTGAAAGTTCTCTAACTTTACCTTCGGAGAGTATTTGGCCAGTACTATACCGGTACACTCTACAAGGTCTTCTTTGTTTCTGTTTCGCAAGTTTTGTGTAGAGCACGTGAGGACCGTGCGGCTCACTGACGATTTTTGGCATCATCAAAACATGTCCTTGAGGAAAAGTGAAAAACTACTTTTCCTTACAATTAATACATGGCTTCGTAAATTCCATGAGACTGCGAATATAATGGCATTAGATCTACAATTAATATTAACTTGTAAGCCATATGATAGCCACTTACTACAAAAAATGAGTGCAGACTTACCTTGAACTTAATTATAATATTCAATAGAAAGACATAATTTCAAATGCTCACAGAGCTTTTCCCTTCACAAATTAACCAAGATCTTACCTCTATGTAGTATAACATTTCATCAATGCTCCTATAACGAAATTTACCAATATATTTACTTGAGACCATGTTTTGTTCTGATGATGAGGATTTCCGTCATCATCATTTAAAAAAAAAAAAATTGGACCAGCCATCTTGAAATATTTTTCAGTTTATGGGAGCCAAATAACCAAAATGTCACGGAGGGAGTGATGGTGGAGCAGTGGTGGTACCATTGATGATTTTTGTTTTGGGGATTTAGGGTTTCATAGATTTTGATTAGAGAGAGAGAGAGGGAGAGAGGTAAAAATAAAGAAAGAAGTTTTTGTTTTTAATTGATTGGGAAAAGGGGGGTTTTGGTCTTTTAACTTTGTGCCACTTAAGTAATACACATGCGAGTCATGTGCTTGAAATTTCCTTCTAACACAATAGTAAAATTAACGTCAAGGTGTAAAGTGTAATAAAAGTCATAGTTTAGGGTACAAAACATGCATCGAATAGTTTAGAATGCAAAGTGTAATCTGTGGTACAGTTTAGGGTGATGAAGTCTAATTCCTCCCAAATTTTAGTTCTTTAAATTAAAAACACAAACACCATAATATTTCTACAACACAATTTTGACAAGTAAATATGATCATACAATAAAATGTAAAAAGTTAATCCCTTTTAATTGTTTGATTAAATAGAATGATATGCAACATTATATACCCTAATTGCTCCAAATTTTGAGTGCTCACAATGAAAACGTCTCTACCCTCTACTTGTGTTGAAGTAATACATTTTGGCTTCTTCCTCTCCTCACTCACCCGGAGGGGTTGTTCATCAAGTGTGTCATGTTTTTCAACTTAGGTTTTCTCATTGGATATATGCTAGTGATTCTAAGTATTGTAGATATGTTGCTCTTTTGTTGTGTGGATCATCATTTGTTCAAGTTTTCCCACAGAGGTTTCCACTGCTGCTTCGAAGGATAGATAATGGAATAGGGTGAAAGATGACATGGTGTAGCAAGTCCATTAGAAAAATTTCCTTTCAACTGAATCTTTCAATTCCCTCCCACTTTACTAATTTTTATTTTTATTTAAAAAAAAAAAAAAACCATCCACCATCCACTCTCTGGCCACTTTGTGTTGCCACTCCAATCCCCTCACCCATCGCCATTGAAACCCAAAATTACACATCAACGAGTGAGAGATGTAGGATGTGGCAACTTAAACTTCTTTAAAACTAATATATTTCTGTGGAAAATTTTAAATGAACTCACTGTAAGGGTTGAATTACAGAGGAGACATTTGCTTGTTGATCACCTTATTCTTTGTGCAATGCTATTGATGAAACTGTGCATCATCTTCATGTTTTGTAGCCTGACTCGAGCAGTGTAGTTTAGGACAGAGTTTACCACAGGAATTGAGTCTTTAGAACTAAAGTCAATTATTAAAACTGGTTAGCCTGACTCGAGCAGTGTAGTTTAGGACAGAGTTTACCACAGGAATTGAGTCTTTAGAACTAAAGTCAATTATTAAAACTGGTTGGAATGAGATATGAGCATTCCTGACAACTGCTCAGTTTTTTAGGTCCGTTTGGATTGAACTTATTTTTGCTGAAACTGAAAACTGAAAACTGAAAACACTGTAGCAAAATAATTTTTAAATGTGTGAATAAGTCATGGGACTCGTGAACAATACGTAAACAGTACATGAATAGTGCATAAACAGTGCATGAACAATGTTTTTTTGTCCCCTACATAGTAAAATCATGTAATATTACTGTTCACGCGCAGGGGAAAATAAAAGTCTAAAAACGCAAAACGTAAACGCCACATTCAATTGAATCCAAACAGGTACTTTGTCTATAAATTGTGCTGTCATATTGTTGTCAATCTGGGTTTTTAGCAATAAAACAGCATATGAAGCTGTTATGCTTATGGTAGTAAATGATGTTTAGTTTGTTAAATAGCAGTAAACACCTGCTGTACAAATTCACGGAGGCATAGGGATTAAGGCAAAATACAACCATTGACAGGAGCAAGTTTGAGGTGGTGCACCAAACGTGGCAAGGTAAAAAATGGCGGGTTTTAATTTTGATAGAAGCTAGGGCACTAGTAAATCAAAGTAGAAGGGCTCTTGCTTTATTTGTAAAGACTGACAACAGGATCTTAGCAGGCTTTTATAACTGGATGACTTTTTCTAAAACTTAAAACTGTATGTCTTGCTTTGAGAGAAGCACTGTATTTGATGCATAAGGGAATAACAATGGTGATGATTCTTTTCAGTAAAAATGTAAAATGATGGTTTGTAACTTGTGCTCAGGAGGGTGAAAGAATGAATGGACCTTAGAAGATGTGTCTGATGATCTAGAGTTGCTCATGAGATCCTTCACTGATTTTTTTTTTTTTTTTTGTGAGGATTGATGCTAGAGTTCTAAATGCCCTCTAAGGCTTGATTACGTGAAATTAAACAACAACAACATCATCATCATCATCATCATCATCATCATCATCATCAACAACAACAACAACAACAACAACAACAACAACATGGTGGTTTATTTAACAACTTGAGAAACATTTTTTTTCCTTGAGAAATCTATTGACATAACCATATTACACAATTTCAGTTCCTCGCTATTTTTTTGGGGGTGGGGGTTCCTAATTCCTTACACATTTCAAAGTAGACCATTGGAGATCTCACAATATCACAAATGCACAACAGATACCTTGGATGCTTAACCACAGCAAGAACCACATGCGGGTAAGGAACCTGGTGGTATAGAAATACATGTTTATTAGAAAAATGTGTGAAAAAAAATGTTGAAAAAAAAAAGTTGGATTCTCTTTTTTTTAATAAGTGAGTTTTGGCTACCAAGGGGAGATTCAAACTAGTGATCTCTGCTTCATAAGACATGGTATCAAGACGATTGTGCCATCCCTTGATTTTTTTTTTTTTTTTTTAATAAAAAAAAGTTAATAATCAAAATAAATACGGTGGGCAAAATTAACTTACTGTGGTCCCCTCGAACACTGTCAAGTCCACGAACATTGTCTAATCCACGGGGCGGCCCCCGTGGACCACTACCAGATGGTCCACCTCCTGGCCCCCCTGGCCCACCACCATCCCATTTCTTGCCACCACCAGAGCCTTTCCTGTAAGCATCTGACTTCTCCATCTGAGGCATGTAAGCATTAAGAACATAAATTTTTCTAATAGATTAAAGACCAATTTGATAATTCAAAGCTAGTATATATATCATAGTAGAGAAGACGAGGAAAGTCTAAGAATTACCGATAACATAGTCGTAAAAAACACGCCTATGTAGTTAACAATGGCCCAGAAGAAGTCAATGATTGTCCTGAGCTTCCAGATTGATCGCTTGGATTTCACAACACCTGAACAAGTGTGTGTGCCAAATCTTGGTTAAATCTTGCTCATGCTAATAATAAAGCAGAATGAATACATCTACAGTCTTTTCTTTTGGCCTCAACAGGAATTGAGTTTATATTATCAAAAATTAAACTAGAGCAAGACATGTCAAATTTGGCGACACCAGAGGCATATTCAACCCACAAACTATTCAATCAAACATGACACCAAATCACAAAAGCATCTTATAACATTATGCAACAAAAGTTGGTAATTTCAGTCTAACATTACATTGCAGAACACATTTTAGTGATTTCAGCATCCCAATGATCAACTTTTGTAACAGAATAGGTCAAACTGCCCATTGTGACAACATAAAGTAGAGCAGTGGTAGAGAGTTGCATTGGCAAAAGCACACTCAAAGTGCCAAGCCTTGAGCGCTTTTTGCACCTAAAGCAAAGCACCTTTGGAAAAGCACGCTTATTGCGCATTTTTAATACGTGCAAAAAAAGCAAGACTTTTTTATTTTTATTTTATTTATCTAATCCCATTTGTATGGGCTCTTGATTTGTCATACAAAGACCAATCATATGGTGTAATACAATAGACAAGGCCACCCCTCAATCCTCATTACAAATTCTAGAAGACATTAAAAATATCTAAGGGACCACAGAGTGGTTGACTGGGAGTGCTAGAGCTGCTGGAGTTGAAGAAGAAAGATTCAACATGATATCAAGTTCTAGTTCACAGCGTAATCTTATTCAAGGAGAGTGAGGCTATTATGATGATGATGATGATGATGATTATGTTGACAATGAATTTGGTCTTATACTTAATGAGGATGATAATTATATACTTTAGGTTTGCATTTCATAGTTTATGTTAGGCACAGAAGTCACAATTGCATTCTAGTACTATTTGGTCTTTACCTATTGGGCATTTTTTTTTTTTTTAATTCAACCTTGTACTTAATTTTGATGATGGTTGTATATATTTTGCAAAGTACAGGAAAACTATGTAAAATGTTGTTTTTGAACTTTATATCATTAGCTGTTCACCTGATTGTCAAATGGCATTTATCAAATAATATTACTACCTCCATCCCACATTGTTGGTTCAGTTTAGAAAATTCAACTTTTTTAAGAAAACATCATTCAATGAGTTGTTTTTAGGCTAAAAATGTATCAATTTCCAAAACTACCCTCATTAATTTAAATTTTAGTGAAAGAATGGATTGCTATTTTATATAAAGTAAAGGGTAAGTTTGAAAATTAATTTGTTGACTTTTCAAAGAAGACTACATTTTGACACATCCCAAAATGGAATAAAGGACCAACAATTTGAGATGGTTGGCGTAAAAATGAACTTCATCAAGGATCAATGACATCGAAAAAAAATGGATTCTAAAACACTTGGAGAGGAAAAACCAATCCATCTATATAATTTAATCAAAAAATACATCAATAATATTTTTTTAAAATAATTAAAAAAACCAAAACATCAATATCACTTTTTTTTTTAAATAGCATTAGTCTATGTCACATCACACTCACCACCTGCTTCACTCCATTCTGAAAGTATCAAAATATAGGCAACAATTAAAAGCTCTAATCAATCATCACAAGCATCCCTGAATCATTGTGCAACACAAATGATGAGATAGAAATATATTAAGATCCTTAAGAGTCATGGATCACAAATTTAATTAGTTAAAAAGACATAGGAACAAGTTTGCAAACTATACAAACATAATTTTGTTAAATACTATTTAGATTGGAAATTACACACAAAACAGGAAACAGAAGAACATATGCAGGAAGCTAGCCATAACTACTAAACAACACAACTGAAACAAAGATGTTTACTTTTTCTCAATTAGAAATATTGTTAAAAAGACTGGATCATTGGACCTTTTCTTTTCTTTTTTTCAATTAGCAAAGACATTGTTAAAACTACTGGATCATTGGTCCTTGTCCAAAACACCTTGAACATTCAAGAATTCTCAAGAAGAAGATTTTAAGCTTAAATCTAAATAGAAAATAAAAAACTAAAGTAGTATTAATATGAAAATTAAAATATAGGTCTTTCTAAACTAATGAATAGTATGTGTCATAGAGCGGGTGAATCAGTGGATCAATTTTTATTGCATTGCAATGTTGCCAATGCTTTGTGGAGGGATGTGCTTCAGATTTTTGGGATCCAATGGGTCATGCCTGAGTTGGTAATGAGCTTATTATTTTGTTGGAGGAATTAATTTGGGAAGCATGGTTTGGATATTTGAAACTTAATTCCAGGCTACTTGATGGGATTGTTTGGAGAGAACGAAATTGTCGTTTGTTTGAGAACACTGAAAGCTCCTTGGATCATTAAAAATATGTGCTTCAAAGCACTCTTTTTGATTGGTCAAGGAGCTGGGGTTTCACTGATTTTACATCCACTATTGAGTTTTTAGCTTCTCTTAGACCTATATGATTTTTTTGGACTCTCAGTTCCTTTGTGTTCATCATCATGAACTCACAAAGATTCTATTTGATATGATTAATGAAATTGCACCTATTACTTATCATTAAAAAAAATTACCAAATAATCAGAATTAAGAACAAAGATACAAGCTGAGGCCAAAAAAGGAACCAGTTCAATAAAGTTTGCAAATGTCAACAGTAAGGTTGAAGAAGAGAAAAATAATTGAAATTTAACTAAAAAAGATATTTCTCTTTCTCTAGTGCGTACAGTGAAGGACTCTTGAGAAATACTCAGAAACTTCTATTGAAAATGATCAGTCACACGCATGAAAAAAGGAGACCCAGAAGGGGAAAAAGAGGGAGAGAGAAAGAGAGAGATGAAAAACAGAGAAATCAAATCAAATTCCACACGCCTCTCCAATACCCCCAACAAATAAATAGAAAGTCATGGCAAAAAGGAACCACCATTGGTTTGTGAATGATCAGTTGGTCATTTCCGAACTCAGCTCAATTGCTCATGTAGAGATGTGCCTAAACTAGATTCCGGGTCATTAAAACTTAATTTAATCAATACAAGAATTAACTAATACCTAATTTTCTGAGCTTGATTTTGGCTCAAATCAGCCCAAAATCAACGTGATTCATCAAATTTCCCATTTTAAATCACAAAAATGCAAGAATATCATACACAACGAAACAAATCCCAAATCGCAAACACCACTTGTTACAGCATATAATCAACTAAATAAATCCTGGCACAAGTTCTTCAAAATCAAGTTGCAGCTCATTTCATTGCATGCCAATTCATGTCAGCTCATCAACAAGCCCAGAAATAAAGATACCAAATAATCAAAATTATAAGAGTGAGGTTGGATTTTTTTTTTTTAATTCAATCTGTTATGCATAATTCTTGGGTTAGTGGTGAAAAAAATCATAAATTTTTTTTCCAGTATAGAAAAAATTTATTCAAAGCAAAACCATGTCCATGTCAAAGTTAAGTTGGAAAATTTTCCCATGGTTCCGGAGCTACAGATTAAAATTCAAAATTGTTGCATATCTGCAAAAGGGTCCTATCAAGCTTTGTAATTAATTTTATATATATATATATATATATGTTTAAAAATTACAAAAAACAAATCTGAGAACAGAGGAACAAAGACATTGAGCGATCCAAACGAGTCAATTCACCAAAAGGCATAATTATTCACAGCAAAACCGAATAATAAAAAGCCCTAATTTCAATATTCCAAACAAGTAAATTAACGACCAAAAAAGCAAATAATAGTTTCGCAAAGCAATCCGATTTATGAATTAATCACGAATTAATCAAAGAAAAAGAGAGAGAATGTGAACGAACCTCGTTCGATGTAAGCCATGAGACAGAGAAATTCTAGAGTCTTCGCCAAAGTCCGAATAAAGATAAATTTGATTTGAGAGAGAGAGAGTTGCGGTGCATATAAGGCGACCGACTCGAATTCGACGATAGTCTTTGTGATGACTAGTTTGGATGACGCGTTCTCTCGGTTTTAATTGGCTACTGCAAAAGTCCATTCTAATGCTGGAAGTCTGCGGTGTTGTTTGGATACGACATATTTTACTAAAACTGACAAATTATTGATGAAAATATTATTTTTTATACAAAATGAAAATTCTACTCTAATCTAATAAGTGTAAATGTGAATAAAACTCCCTCTTAGAAACTTAAATTCCAACCCTTACCTCCCATATCTTATAAGCATTTATACTTGTCCCATATCTTATAAGCACTTATACTTGTAGAGTGACCATCGCACCAAGGGTGTGCGGTGATTTGGTGGGTGTGCGGTGGTTTGGTGAAAGTATTATAAATAAATGTAAAAGTTAGTTGAAATAATATAGTGGGGCCATGAATAGTACCAAAAAGTATAGCGAGACCCATGAATTGTAGCAAAAATAAGCTGAATAATGAAATAATTTTAATTTTTCATTTCAATCAAAACACACACTACATGTCATTTTTTAAGTGGCCTATTCATATGTGCTTTTCACGTTTTAAGAGGTTTTTTTTTTTTTTTTAATAATATGGGAAAAACAATTCTATACTGGTGAGAATTCGAATAGATTCTTTAGGAAGAGAGAAAACGTGCAAGTTTATCATATGCATCTTTTTCTTTTCTTCCGTTGATCTCCATAAGAAGTCTCTCATCATTTTATCTACTGCATCACAAACCTTGATGGGAAGAGCATGGCATTACCTTTGATAGTCCACCTGTGGACCTTGTAGATGTGTTTGAGGATGACCTCAATGGGTTGTTTTGTAATAGAGTCTGCTCTGTTTGTATTGTTGCTGCTTAGTTTGTAATGAAGCTCTTTTTCACCAAAAAAAAAAGAGCATGGCATTGCATATAATAGGAGGACTAGGACTCTACAATATGAAGCATAGAAACCAAGCTATTCTTGCTAAACTATGTTAGAGGCTGCCAGTGAACAGGAATCCCCTTGGGCTAGAATGTTGGCTAATAAATACCTATCTCCAAGAAGAATAACTAAAGAAGGGAGGAAGCTACCTTGCTTAAGTATTTGGATAGCTTGTAAAAAGGGAGGTCCAGTATATGTCAATGGGTTAAAATGGTCAAGGAAGAATTAGTAATGGCAACGGGTCAGGTTCGGGCTGGGTTTTTTCATACCCAGACCCGACCCGCGGATCTATTCTAAAAACCCGAACCCGGCCCATTTATTAAACGGGTTTTTTTCTTAACCCCAAACCCAGCGGGCCCCGCCAGCCATGCCACGATTTGGACCTAAACCGTGGCCCAATCCAAAAAAAAAAAAAAATTGCCTAAAGCCTTCATACCGTGGCCCAATAATTTTAAAAAAAAAAATTGTTTGCCCAGATTTATTATTTTTGAAAATGTGTTTGACAGATTCAAGACTTGAATCATGAATCTGGGCAAACATAATTTTTTTTTATACTAACAAGAGTATATTTAGGTAGAGAAAATCAAAGAATAAAATACCCACATACAAAAATTGTTGAAACATAATAAAGATTTGAGGATCGGCAGAGAAAATCAAAGAATAAAATTGAAAACTTGAAAAATAAAAAGACCCACCAAGAAATCATGGATGAACAATGACCAAAGATTTATGATTTTCCCTTTCAAAATCACAAAAACAAACACAAATCCTAACACAAACACAAACACAAATATTTCAAATTTATAATTTTCCCATTCAAAATCACAAACACAAACACAAATTCAGATTTATGATTTTCCCATTCAAAATCACAAACACAAATCCTAACACTAACACAAACACAAACAACTCACATGATTGAGACAAAATGAAACCAAAAAAAAAAGGGATAGAGAACGAGGTGGTCTGGTGGAGACACATGGAGGAACCGAGGAGGCTGGAGGCGCAAGTGATGGCCAGTGGTGAAGGGCTTCAGGCTAATCAGGCTGGCGATGACAGATCAGGGGTTGGGGCTAAGTGAAAGGGAGTGACCGAGAGAGTGGGAGAGGGGAAAGAGACATGCAGCTGCGTGAGAGTGAGTGAAATGAGAACATGGTGTTAGGGTTTTTTTTTTTTTTTTTAACTTATATATATATATATATGGGGGTATTTTAGTATTTTTAAGTTACATATAAACGGGTCGGGTCCGGGTCCGGGTTCAGGCCGGGTTTTCGTTAAAACCCGGGCCCGACCCGAACCTGCTTTGGGTTTTTTTTTAAAAAATCCATACCCAACCCTATAATTTATCGGGCCGGGTAAAATCCAACCCATTAGGGTCGGACCGGGCCGGGTATTCGCGGGTCGGATTTAAATTGCCATCCCTAGGAAGAATGGTGAGTCAATCAAGGTATGGAAGGATTTCTGACTCCCTAATGACATCCTACGAAACCTTAACTCGAGAAGAAGATTGTCGGGGGCCCTTTTTCGGTGCATAACCACATGTTGTCCACTAGAGGGTGCCTTTATTAGACCTAGGTTTGTATGGGGAGTTGCATCTAGAACTCGACATTAGGCCATATAATCCAATAACTTTCAGCATATTTTTAAGCCTACAAAATGAGTAAAGTCCAAAGTCTCAGAAACATGATAATAGTTGAAATAATAAATAATATGTGTTTGATATAATAGTTTTGATTAATAGTTGTAATAGTAGTTGAAATAAAGTAATATGTATTTAAAAATGAAGTAATCATATATTCAATGATGTAAATTTAGAGATATGGGAGCAAAGTCACTTATCTTTGTTTAGTTTGAAACTCTAGCTATGTAGCATCGGTGAGTTGATAGTATTCCAGCAAAATGACTCTAGTAGTAGAGAGACAACTTGCCATGATAACTTCAAGATTGAAAGAGAAAAATGGGTGCAACTAGAAGGAGAGAGAGTATGTCAAGTTATGTGTAGAGGCTGGTTAAGTTTGTCCCTTTTATCATGCACTTAAATGAATTTCCTCTTTGATAATGCTCTTTAGTTATTGTAAGTTTTGAATAGTATTGCCTTCCATGAGAAAGGCTTTTGTAAGATAGGTGCCTTCCATGAAAAGGGTTTTGTAAGAAGTATTTGTGCCTTCTAGGATAAGAGATTTGATATAAGATCTTGGTGCCTTCTAGGAGAAGGGCTTTAGTATTAGAAGTTTTATGTCTTCCATGAGAAGGGCTTTTATAAGAGAGGTGGAGAAGAGTATTGAGATGAGTTTATGGGCAGCAAAATAGTAGAATGTGTTATATGTAATGGTGTAGTAACTGTGTATGGGTTTGTGTATAAGAAATGGAGAAAGAGATGCTTAGAGATATATGTAGCAAGATAAATGATAGGCCAAGAATGTATTGACTCATTGTAATGAATTAACTGATTAACTAGTCAAGTTTATTAATTAATCAAATTAACATGCGATGTACGTCAGCACAAACAAATCACCAATTAAACTAAGTATGCAGTGGAAAATAAATTAACATGATGATTTGTTTACGAATGGGGAAAACCTACAGGGTAAAAACCCTACTGGATGATTTTAAGGTTACCACTTCTGAGAATCCACTATTATCAAAACAAGCGGTTATAAGTAAAGAAATCTCAGTACCTTATACCAACTTACAGTTGAACCCTTACCCCAATACCCAATTAGACTTGTTTTGTAGTGACAATCTCTCCTTTCAATGCACAGCTCCCAGTACATGACTAACCAATCACGTGGATCCCAGTACACGACTGGATCACCAACTAGAGAAGGATGTTGGTTGCAAAGTTCTTTTGTTCATCACACGATAAAGATCATGAAGTTGCTTGGTCACAAAACCCTATGATGCACAAACACAGCAGCTTCTTCAAGAACTAAGGCAAACTAGGTTTCCGATCACACCTTCCTTTACACTTGTGGAATTTGCTCTTGTGCAACTTTTTACAGCCCTTAAAATAATCCTTATATATGTTTAGGGTTGTGAGAAAAGAAAACTCAAACACACATTCATGGATTGGATGAAAATCAGCTTGAAAAACTAAACTTCATAAACCTCGATAGATAGCCATCTATCGAGATAGCTGTTGAGTCACGGACTTCAGCAATTTTTAAATCTCGATAGATGCTAGCTATTGAGTTTTAAAATCCTGCACTTTCTCACTTGAATCTTGAACAAACTTGCATGGCTTTAACACTTGAATTTGAAACATTGTTTATTGAAGCATTAAACACATCTTAGATCTACCCAATTACAAGTAAAGTGCGTTTTGTCAAAGGATTAGCCAATTACATAAAATGTTGACATATGATCCTAACATTGAATCACATATGTCCTAACAATAGATATATTTTCAGCTGGAGAGTAAGAGAATGAATATAAGAGGAGTAATAGTGTTGTAGTGTGTTTAGCAATGTTGATGAGATTTTCAGCTGGAGGATGGATGAGGGCTTATAAAGGGAATTTATGAGATGAAGAGTTTAGTCCCTAATTTGGAAATTAAAAACTTAGAAGCTCAGAACTTCATTAAGAGCTTAAGAAGATAATTAGAGGGAGAGAGAATAGAGAAGTTTATGAGAGAATAGAGAAGTTTATGAGAGAATTGTTCTTCTCTATTGGTGTTCCTTAAGGTGTTGATGAAGGGCTCTATTTGTAGCTAAGTTTAAGGGGGGGGGGGGGCGGTTTAGCAAGTAATCTCTGCCAAAATCTGTCCCAATTTTCAAAAAATCATTCCTAAGATTTGGCCTAAAATGGTATGTTTAGCTTTAAGGTGTTCTTGCTATTTTGGATAATAGCAGTTAGAGTAAAGACCAGCAAAAAAGGAATGATTTTAGTAAGAAAAAGATAGTTTTTTTGGCTGGTTTTGGTTTTTAGCCAAATAGGGAAAATCTGTCATGTTAGGGCTACTGGGTCAGCTTTCCCATCTGCTCTGAAAAAACTGTCCCAACTGTCTGAAAAATCTATCATAGCTGTCATAAGACAGCTATTGCTTGGGGCTAAAGTACATGAGGTTAGTTGGATGATGTTAGGCCGGTGGAGAGAATATTCAGCATTTATTTCATGAGTTTGGTTGAAAATGGTAAGGTCTCTTTTAAGGATATCTTGCTATTTTTGGTATAGCAACTGGTTGCTAGGATTTGAGTATTAAATGGCTGGTGATGTCACTTTCAGCTAGGTGTCAAATGTTAAACATACTGCTGGTGTTTTGCTAGAAAGGTTTCCTCTTTTGGATATTTATATTTTTGGTCCATGATCCTATTACAATACATCTTTAATAAGTAATAGAATGATAGAATGATTTAATGATAGTTAATGAAGCTTGAGAAATCTAGTCAAGCTCTTATTGTGTTGTGACTTAATCTTGGTGAGTAAGAAGAGCATTTAATGCTCTACTCTAGCAGCTGGTAGGGGCATATTTGGTCTAATTATGGCAGATGGCAGCTAGGTATTAAAATATCATGAATATTTTATATTTGAAGATGTTAGGGTACATTTTTTTTTACACCTAATTTTATTTGGGTACCACCTATTTATTTTTAAAAACCACTAATAAGTTATTGAGTTTTCCTAAATATTTTTTGCTCTATTATTATGTTAATCACAAATGTTTCATATCTCATTATCTAAATTGGGTTATGATATAAAATATCACAAAAAAAGCCTAAAAACTCATATTTTATTCAATTTTATTATCATATTCCATTTAAAGTTCAAGAATACTTATGCTTGACAATATTTGAGAAGCCCATGATTCAAGTCCATGGCAAAACAATTTTATCAACGGAATTCAAATTCATAATCAAAACCCATGATTTAAACTCATGGCAATTTATTTATCCAAAGCCCAATTTTCATTGGCAACATCAAAACCCAATTCTCATTGGCAATATCAAAAGCCCAACTTACGTTTGCACTATTTAAAGCCCAATTTTCATTGGCAACATTAAAACCTAATTCTCATTGACAATATCAAAAGCCCAACTTATGTTGACACTATTTAAAACCCAACTTTCATTGTTAACAACAAAGCCCAATTCTCATTGGCAATATCAAAAGCCCAACTTGCCTTGGCACTATTAAAAGCCCAAGCTAACTACTTGGCACTATTCTATCAAAAACCCAAGATTATTAATACTTGGCAAAATACTATATCATAATTATTTCACTTAAAAGTCTGATAATGAACAATACTTTAAATTCTTAAACATATTATTATAATATTACAATCTCATGAAATTTATGAATTATCTATTCTCAAAACTCAAGGAAATCATTTTGTAAAAGCCAATGGAAAGTTATAATTGTTAGATCCATGACATATATTTATTTCATGTTATAAACCCATGAAATACATGGACATCATTTGCATCGTGACATCCATAATATATGCCTTTGACACTCATGGTAAACATTCAAACCCACAAGATCATCATTTAAGTTATGATGCAATTATTAGAAACTATGAACATTATTGCAACATGGAATTCATCAAAGTAAATATTATTTACAAAAATATTTTGAAACTTGTCCAAAGGCCCATTGCAAGTATTTATGAAAAACTCCAAAATATTTACTAATAAAAGTCCATGAGGAATGAAAACCCGTGGCAACATGTGCATACAACCCAGCCCATGTGAGCAAGCCCAAGCCAAAAACACTAGCAAGAGGCAAAGGAGAATGGGCAAACAGCCTTTGTTCATTCCTAACCAAAAAGAGCGACTAGGTACTCATACAAGGGAACCAAGCCTTTGAGAATGGACTAAGGGCTGTCTCATCAGTTTTCTGCCACCATCTGCCTGATGTGAACAGTGCCTAAGGGCTGTCATATCAGCTGAAGTCAAAAGGATGAAGGGACTCCATCATCTTCCTTAAGATTGCACCTCCAGCGGAAGAGGAGCTAAAACCAAACTTCAACAAATTGATGCTATAAATGTATGTTATAAATATTAAAAACATTCAAGACGTAATTTATGTGCCAAGCCCATGAATCCCAAAGGGGAAAAATTGGGAACATGTGGTTTGGAGGGCATAATAGGATCTCTAGTGGAACCCCCTGAAGTGGACCTAGAGTTTGACACATAGCTTGGGGTGTTGAATCTTACTTCTTGGGGGAGCAAATCTCAGTTTGCAGCATTACGATTTGTTCTTGATACACATCATAATCATATTGATTCAACTCAGCCCCAGAAATCATGACATTAAATACAAAGCACTCTAAAATCCCATCATTACCCAAAGAAGCAAGGCAACCCCTAAAGTGAATCTCTTACTTCTGACCAAAAATTCTCAAGAAACTTAACCTTGATTCATCACCTCTGAGTAGTCATACATTTTTTGGATTCTTATCAATTAATGCTTCCCTCAAGCTCCATTATAAAAATATACACACCTCAGCTCACAAGAGGAGGAAGCCTCTCTAAAAATTTCTGTCATTGACTACTCTGCAGAAATTCAATCCCTATTTGCTTTCTTTAAGCTTCCCCAAGCTCTCTTGAGCTCACTCACAGCATTTCTCAGCCTATAGTCACCATAACACCAACATTCACCACCTTACTTACACCTTCCTACTCCATAAACGTCCCATAACTGATCAGGACAGCCACTCCCTTTGAAACCCTTGGTTTGTTTATTACTTTGCTCGTGGTTTAGCTTTCCTTAAGCTCACTACTCATCATCTTCAGTTTACACTCATCTAATCCCAAATATTCTTCCCACCCCTCTATACAACCACAGCTCAAAAATGTCCTCCAACTAGACACAAACAACCAATTACTCACAAAAAGCTTCAATCTTAGTGTTAATTCCATCTCACTCACTCAAAATAGCCCACATTCACCTCATTCATGCCTTATAATTATACACTCTCCAAAATCTTAGTTTAATACTTGCTGCACTGAGTTGGGGATCTTTCTCTCCCTTCATTCCATTCTATTTTTCCTCTTTTATTTGAAACTATGGAGCCTTTAATAATTGTTTATTATTATTATGATGAAGGATACAATGTATTTGTAACAATTGAATTTTTCCCTCACATTGATGTAATGATGGTTGAAAGTACTATAAATTCCCTTGACCAAGACACACAGGGACCCCTAGGAGTGAACACTTTCCTAAATTTATTTAATCATTGACTGCTAGACTCTGAGTATAATTTCACCCCTATCGTTGGAGATAATACCGTACCGCTAGAGGACTAATTTGAACTATGACGCCGTAAAAAGACTAATAATATAACAAACTGACAACATTAACGTATTTATTGGGCTTTATTGTTGTCTTCTTGTCAGGGTGCAGCCTCTATCTCTTGCTTGGGCGGACTTACATCACACCGATAGCCTTTGGGTTTTATTTCAAGGGCCCATCCTCGAGTTTTGGCTTGGCTACTTCATATTCTATTTAGGAACATCAAAATTTTCTCCTCAACACTAACTAACAAAATTATTAGCAAAATAGTGTTATTTTGAAAAAAAAAAAAAAAAAAATCCAAAAATAGTATTAAACATGTGTGAGATATATTTAAATAAAAGTGTGCTAATTCTTAGGAAAAAGATTCTTTGGTTTTTTTTTGAATTTTTTTTGAATTTTTTTGAATTACAATTTTAATCCTATTTTTTATTTTTTATATTTTTTTTGATCAGCTTTTTTTTTTTTTTTTTTTTTAAGAATAAAAATTATCTAATTAGATTAAAAATACTCTTGACATTTTTAAAGCCATAACTAACTTTCTAAACAATCTTAATACATAGAAAAGAACTAACTTGCCAATACATTCTTAAAAAAAAAACTTGCCAATAAATTCTCATAATAAAAAAAAATAGCCAACAATTTTTTTGGGTAGAAATTAGCTAATAAATTGGATTTTGGGATTTTTTAGAAAATAACTACAAAACCCAAACAATATCATTAGTTAGGAAACGTTTCAAACTAATTTGGTTTCTAACAATTCGAGTCCAGAGGACTCGATTTTTGGGTTGTTATTTTATTATTTTGCCAACAGCTGAGGTGGCCAGATTGTCCACGTAGGCCAGAAATCGAGTCCATTGGACTCGGTTTCTAAGCATAGAAATCGAGTCTACTAGACTCAGTTTTCGTTCACGGAAACCGAGCCCAATGGACTCGATTTAGTAACGCAGAGATGGAGAGATACAAAACCCAGCAACCCAGAGAGTTCAAAACGTAGAGATGAACAACGAAGAAGAAAGAAGCAACGATGCCAACCCAAGCGCCGATTCTGACCAAACCCAGGTGGTGAAAAGCTTTAGGCGATGCAAAACACAGAGATCGGAAGTGTCTCGCCGCCGCGACGATGCAAAAACCCAGTAACCTAGGCGCTGATCTAACCAAACCCAGGCTCAGGGCCGGCTCTATGGTGGAGCAAAAAATGCAACCGCCTAAGGCCCCAAGTAAAAAAAAGGCCCCTAAATTTTAACCAATAGGATTATTTATAATCAATAAATAAAATAAATTTTTTTATTAGATGAAAAAAAATAAAAAAATAGAGAAAAATGCAACGTCGTCCACAATATTTTTCACAACACTTGTACAACTAATGCTAAGTAGCAAGTTATTACAGCCTATTGTTGATGGCAAAAAAATAATTATAGTGATATTTTCAAATAAAAAACAAAAAACAGTTTAAAATCTAGGATTTGTTGTAAAAAATATTGTGAATGTTGCACTTCTAAAAAAAAAAATAATAATAATAAGAGTTTAATTAGCAAACTTTTACTAGTTTTCATCTAAATCTACCACTAACACCACTGTTTTACTTACCACTATTAATCTACCACATCAACAAGTATGAAAAATTTTGTCAAATTTTTTTTGTCTTAAAAATTCAAAAAAAAAAAAAAAAAAAAAAAAAATTCTATGTAGTTCATGTTAATTAGTAGTAATTTTACATCTAAATAAGATGATCAATTTTCGCCTCAGGCCCCCAAATGCATCAAGCCGCCCCTGCCCAGGCTGTGAAAGCTTCAGGCGATGCAAAACGCAGAGATGGGACGTGTCTCGTCCCCGCAACAATGCAAAAACCTAGCAACCCAAGTGCCGATTTGACCAAACCCAGGCGGTGAAAGCTTCAAGCGATGCAAAATGCAGAGATCGAACGTGTCTCGCTGCCGCAACGATGCAAAAACCCAGCAACCCAGGCGCCGATCTGACCAAACCCAGGCGGCGAAAGCTTCAGGCGATGCGTAGATAAAAATATGGAGAGTGGGTTTGATTTGTTTTGGATTTGATTTGTTCATGGGTTTTTGGGCCTTGGAAGTGGAGAGTGGGACGGCATTTGGAGAAAAAAAGGAAAGGAAGAACAAGAAAAAAAATCTGTGTAAGTTTGAGTAAGGGTTGAACTGAAATCGAGTGCTTTGGGCTCAATTTCCATAAAGGTAAAGCGAGTCCTTTGAACTCGATTTCCATGAAGGTAAAACGGGTCCTTTGAGCTCGATTTCCAGGCCTAAGTGAACAGTTTGTCCAGCTCAGCTACCGGTGCAATGGGAAGTCGAGTGCAATATACTCGATTTATACATCAAAATCGACTTCTTTGGACTCGATTTGTTAGTTACCAAAATAGTTTCAAATCTTGGCTAACTAATAAAATAGTTTGGATTTTATAGTTATTTAAAAAAAAAAAAAAATCCTTGGATTTTAGGTCAAAAACCTTCACAACTTTAATAAAGGTGATAATAATGAAATGTGTCCTTCTCCTTCCATGGTTGATTCCGCCTTCCCACCCTGACCACCGACTTGGGTTTAAGAAGAAGTAGGTCTGTTCATAAGTGACAATGGGGTCGAAAAGGCTTCCTGCTTTCAACCATTCCAACAACAACGATAATAGAGAAAAGAAACCTAACCGTAAAGAGGTAATGACTTCTTCTTTTATCAAACTTTAAAATTCAAACCTTTACAACTACAACACTGACTGAACCCATTTCTATATGAATGACCATTTTTGTGTTTGTACTCACTCATGTTTATTTTTGTAGATTCTTGAGAAGAAGAAGGCAATTGATGATCTTATCAAAGCAGCTTCTGCTGATAAACACCCACTTGATTCTTTCCCATCCTTTCGTCATTTCCACAAGAATGGTAAGTCATCTTCTGTCCCATGATTTTGCACCTACATATGTACCCATTTTGTTTGTAGATCACTGGCATTGGTTTGCTTTGTCTATTTTCTCATTTGATTTGTGATAATGTAGCATCCCAATGAGGAAAAAAAAGGGAAATTGAAAAAGATTATATTTTTCGATAGATATGGAAAGGGATTTGAACCTTCAGCGTCTGCTTCAAAGACACGTGTTGGTTTTTTGTGTAGGCGGGATTCAAACCCAGATCCCTTCTTCAACAACACAAGGCATTATCAGTTTAATTAATTGTAACCCAGATAAAAAAAAAAAAAGAATTTA
This sequence comes from Quercus robur, assembly GCF_932294415.1. Lineage (NCBI taxonomy): Eukaryota > Viridiplantae > Streptophyta > Magnoliopsida > Fagales > Fagaceae > Quercus > Quercus robur. The sequence continues at coordinate 36,562,054 of NC_065542.1, read as the reverse complement.
ATTAATCATTTCGTTTTATTTATTTCTCTTTATGTTTAAGGTTAGATTGAAGTCTTTTAGCACCTTTGTGATGTTTATGTTTTATTTTCTCTCTTGCATCTTCAAAGTACTTAAGTTTTGTACGAAAATGATAAGCTCATGGCCTTTTAAAGTTTAGTTTGGACCATGATAGAATTTGATTGTTCGAGTACCCTTTTTTTTTTGGTGGTGAAAATTGCAACCATATTGTTTGGTTTCCAAGTCAAGGCTAGCAGTTTTTCACTTTAAAGTTGAATATTTCTTGTAATGCCCAAGTTTATTTGATTTCTAGGCCTATCTGTATACTTGGAGTCAGGGTGTGGGGATAAACTCTCCTCTCCTACTAAGCAATACATCATGGGTCTTCTTAAGGTAATAGAAGGCTTACTATCTCATATCTCTTTAGTTCTCCAAAATGACTTCTTTCTTTTTTTCACATATCATTCCTTGTCTCTGCATGAACGTAATTTGCTAAACTTCAGAAATCTGCAGGCCAATATGGAGGGGCCATATGGATCTCAGTGGCCAACAGAAGAGAAGGTGAAGCGAAAGGAAATGGTTATGCCAGAAGCACGTTACATATTTGTGCATGAGGCTCCAAATGCAAGTTCTGATGAGATCTTAACAATGTCAGAAAGGAAAGAAACTCTTACTGTTTGTTTACAAAATAGGGGATCCATGGTTGGATTTGTACAATATCGCTTTACTCTAGAGGAAGAGATACCTGTTCTTTATGTGTATGAATTACAGCTTGAGCCTCATGTCCAGGCGAAGGGACTAGGGAAATTTCTAATGCAACTTATTGAGCTTATTGCTCGCAAGGTGCTGAGTCATGTTTTTTCTTCACATAGAGATGTGATAAACACACAAAGCACACACATATTAACAGCGTTATCTGCTTTTTATTGCCTTGTATATTGTCATTAATCTAGAATTTTGCAGAACCGCATGGGTGCTGTGGTGCTAACTGTCCAAAAAGCAAATTTATTAGCTATGGATTTCTATTTAAATAAGCTCAGGTAAATTTTTTTATTTTATTATAGAACCATCTAATTATTTTTATTAAGCAAATCCCAATGACATATTAAACGTATAAGTGGGGAAAAAAATCCTTTAGCTGTCAACTCTTCCTTTCTTAGGCTCAATAATTAGTTCTTAGGGACAGTGGGAAGACAATTATTGACCTGTGATAGGCCAATCACTTCTCCCTTTTACATTAGAGAATTTTAACATCACATCTTTTTGATTCTCTCTTTCACAAACAAAAAGCAGAAACTTGATGGTTTTTCTTTTGAGAAATGCTATGTTTACAACATTTTCACAAGTCTTATTTTGCAGTTTGTTACTTGCTGTTACTAGTGAGCAAGAAAGTGATTTCATTGGTGAATTCAAATTAAAAACCAATAACAACCTGTCAATTAGGATTTGTTGTGAAGGTGTTGTGAAAATGTTATGGACGTAGAGCTTCTCTTTTCATTTTAAAGCTTACTTGCTCATTTAAGTTCTGATGAACTGTACCCTAAGAAAGGAAAATTACCAAGAGTTAATTCTGTCTAAGAAATTCACTGCTATCCTTGCAATTATGAATTAGTAAGGAACTACCATAAAGAATGTCTTTGATATTCAAATTAATCAAATATTTTAGTATTGAAAGTAATAAAAAATGATCATTGTAATTCATGCACAGATGCATTTATCATGGTAAACATGATCAATATATATATATATATATATATAATATGATCATTGTTATTTCTTCACTTACATGCATCATGGATTATAAATGAATAGAAAAAAATTATAGCCATATATTACATTCTAAAAGGTACAGCACACTTTCTCGTGTATTCATTACTATTAATGTGGGAAGAAGTTGTTTCAAGCCTCTGAGCTAGTGAGGAACATTAAACTTTTCTTTTTTCCTTCAGTAAATTTCTTCATTAACCAAAACCAAAAAAATAAAAATAAATATAAAGGGATAGTAAGAGATATTTAGTAGACCCATTTTTCCATGTCAATAACTTTTCATCCCACATGTCACTGTAAAGGAGAATGCCTGTTCATAGTTGAGGCCCATAACATTTGATATTAAAGGACAATTTGATCAATAAGAACCTCTGTTGTAATCTTGATAACCAATTTATTTTGTAGCACATTTGGAAATCATTTACTCAGCTTTCAGATTATGATCACATTGTTGGGCTATATCCACAAATCTATAATTGGTCCTTTCCACGCTTGCTTAGGAATTTGTTGAAAAAATTGGTAAAGTTTTTAGTTTATATAGCATTTTATCTAATGGTTGAATGTTAATTTCATGCAGATATATAATATCAACTATTTCACCATCAAGAGTTGATCCATTGGTAACGAATTATTATTACATTACATATGTTACCTTTCTTTTCTTTTCTTTTTTCATTTGTTATTTTTGTAAGATATACTTTTTCTGTTTTTTTCTCTTTCTTTAATATATAAGTAACTGTTTTGAGATAGTTTTACCTTTTTGTGCAGATAGGAGATGAGAAGTCTTATGAAATTCTTTGCAAAGCATTTGATTGTGAAGCTGAAGCTATCTTTGAGGTGACATTTTATCCTTAGTACATGAAGTATTTGTAAATTAGTCGCAACCTCATAACTAAGGTTGTCACGTAGATATAGAAATTTAAAATATGAAATAAGATGCATGTGTGATATCATGCAGGTATCTTGACATAAATATTGGAGCTTGAAATTTAATATATTAGTACATTCACATGAAAAGAAGTTACTAATTGTCTAATCTAAGGTTTCATAGATGATTTGCATTATTGGTGTGCAGTTAAACATCAATGCTAAAAAAGTGAAGAAATTGGTACTTATTTCTTGGACATTTTTCCTCCAAATAAGAACCTGAATAAGTTCTTCTTAGTAACTTTTTAGAAAAAAATTATTTACTATAATCATTAAAGCATGTTGAGGAAGAGAGAAAAGATGAGAGGAGGGGGCGGGGGGGTTGTTGATGGCAATATCAGTGGCATTGGGGTTATTGGGATGGCATGCATATAACTTGTTCTGAAATCACATATTCGGACTGTACTGCCTGGTATGACTGAAATACATTGTACTGAATCGCCATACGGGTATGGTAACCCTTTGGAATGTACTATAAATACCACGATATTATGAATCTTTTGGCTTGTTTTCCTGTTTCGACCTATTTCAGATTGGTATAGGATAAAACAGGGCTTTTAAAAATATTTCCAAGGTGTAAGACAATCAGTAATCATGGCTACCGAATGGTCCTTGCTTGATTATTTGGTACCTCTGGTCCAACACTTCAGTCCACTAAACCACTCTCCAGCAACCTCCCCCAGTCCTCCACACTTCTCTTTCTTGGTTGACCCTTCTCAAAGACTCAAACGTCTAAAGCCCATTTCATTTTTCATGGCTTCGATTGTTTTTTTTTTTTTTTTCAGCAACTCTGTTCTTCATGGATTTGTTATAGCATCTTCATGGTCAGTTTTTTGTGTGTTTGTGTTCGATCTTGGATCATAGGCAGTGGTGGAGCTAGGAAATTTTTCCAAGGGGGGCCAACCTAAATATAATAGGGCTCTAAAAAAAAATTACTCAAAATTGATTTTGAATTTATCAAAAATTACAGTCTAAGGAAGCAATATCTATTTATTTGAGTTTAAATATTTGAATCTTTCTAAGGGTTCAATATCTAAAATTTCATTATTTGGGACAATAGATCTTAAACTTATTTTTTTTCTCTTAAAATATGTATATATTGTGGATATTTTCCCATGCATTGCATTACTTTGTAATCTATATAATTAGGGCTTTGTTAGCATTTGAGGAGTCCACAGGAAATGAATGGGCCTAAATGTAGATAATTTGTTTTGGGTTTTTGTGGTTGTTCTGTACTAGTTCAAAAATTTGAGGGCCAATTATAAAGTTTAAAGGTCTAAATTGAAGATTTTGAGATGTCAAATTATTATATTGGAGGGGGGGCCGATAAGGAAATTGCTGTTCAATATATACAAATTGCACTATTATAAATGGGAAAGTTTGAAAACTCAGCCCCCCCCCCCGAGGCAGGCGGCTCCGCCAATGATCATAGTTGTATTTGAATTCTTTACAAGTTCCTTGGGTTTATTGGATTATAAACTGTTGTCATGTCATGATTTGCTTTAATTATTAATTTTGTTTGTTCAATTCTAGTTCAGTAGATGCCATTAAGAAATTGTTTTAGGCTGATGCTTAGTTTAATGGATCTCATTAAATAAACATAGTAGTCCAAGTCTCTAATGAACTTTACTTGTTTATAATGATTATTTTGCATTTCACCCCTTCACTACAACATTTAAAAGCTACTTTTGTGCACAAATAAGAGTTGTTAAAGACCCAATTACTTTCATCGTTCAGCCTATGGGCAATGAGGGTGATATAGGGCAAATTGTGGAATTTGTCTATGTGAGGAAAAGAAGGCTTAGGGTGAAAAAGTTATTTGGGTGTTGCAGGTATGAGAAAAGATTTGAGTTTGGGTTGCAAGAAGATAAGAAGGAACAGAAGATCTACCCGCAATCTGTGAACAGTGCATGTAAACAATATTGTGAACATTGAAAAAATATCAAAGAGAAATGAAAGAGATAAGAGAAAATAAGAAAAAGAGAAAAAGAAGGCCAACCTGTCTCAATACTCGCACTCAATTTTATTAATAAACTCTTCTCTTGTTTGAATACAGTAACATTGCTTACTATTTTTTTAAAGTAAGAATAATTTCATTAAACGAGACTACTTCATTCACAAAAGGCACAAAGTAGACTAAAGAAATTCAAAAAAGACAAAGGAATTATGTACAAAAGGACCAAGACTCTAAAAACAAGGGAATTGGATCTCTCTTCGTAAAACCTCTAGCTCGAGACCAATCACAATAAGTCACTTACGTGGTCTCCAAATTTTAACTTTCCTAATAGAACTTGAACTCTTACTTTGATTAATAAGGGAAAAGGGGGAGGGGGATGGAATGGAATGAAAAGAATTTTTTAAAGTATACTTTTCTATCCCCTTAATTGGGAGTTTAAATAGTAGGGATTGGAACGGGCAAGAGGGATCATGAGTTCCTTCATTTTCTCTTAAAAACCCATATTTTGATTCCACCCAAAATCATGTGTAATTAAAGGGAAAAGAATATTGTTAAATGAAAAATGATTCTGAGTTCCCACTTAATTCACAACCCATTTGTCTGTTATAACCTAGATTTTGATAGCCATATCATATCTTCTTATAACCTGAATTCTTGATTAGATTTGATTGTTTATTTTAGCATTTTACTTTTTTCGGGTCATTGTTTCTTCTTTCTTGTGTAATTCTTGTGCTTGGCATCCTAGGAGACAATTTTGTAACGTTATTGCTATCGAGTCACTAGTTCTTCTTGAATAAAGCTGAGTGTTGACACAGTTCCAATAGGAGTGTTGCCCTTTCTGGATGAATAAATTGACTGCTAAATAAGTGTGAGTGACCCACTTCCTCTTAAAAGTTCCTGATTAGTTGCATAGCTCAGTGACTTTCCGGTGAAATTATTTTTGTCCCCATTTAGGTTGATTTGAAACTTGAAAGCTTAAAATAACAGTCAAAAGGACTTTAGTTAGCATATTTTAGTATGGCCATATATGCTGCATCCAGACACACGGGCCTTCTCAATCAGGACCAAAGATTTTCTACCATCTCAATGGCCCCTGAATGCTCTTCATGAAGGGTGGTCACTCTGTTATGACCTAGGTGTTGGATAAATTATTTGAATTTAGTTTAGAGATAGAATAAGGCTTCCTAGATAGATTAGTATTGTTATTTATTTGTGTTCAAATTAATTCTTATGTTTTAGGATAGGATTAGTTCCTATGTTTTAGGATTTGTTGATGAGGTTATCTCATCCTTGGTTATTTATGTACGTTGAATGCATTAATGAGAATTAAGCAGAAACTAAACCAAAAACTTTATTATCCCTCTAAAGTTTAGGAGGCTAGTCACCTTGAATCGACTAAGTTATCTTTTTAATTTTCCAGTTCATAACATTTGGTATCAAAGCCAATAGATCCATCCAATTTCTTGAAAAAAAAAAAAAAAAAAATTCAATCGTATTCTCATCCCACACTATCACACTATCCTCCCATCTACAACCCAAGGCAAAACCATACTTCCAGGCAGCCGCTGCAACACCCAAAAAAAAAAAAAAAGCCACATCTACCTATCAATAGTCTCAATCCCAGCAAACAAAGAATGGAGAACATGTTAGAGATTGTCAACCAAATGTTAGATAATACCAAGGACATGTCCAAAAGCATAGCAATGATGGAAGCAAAGATGCAAGATTGGTGGGATCAAATGATAGAGGTCATAGATAAACAATCTAATGTACTTTTGGAAATCAAAGAACAATCAAAAGTTCAAGGATCCCATGAAATTTCAGAGAATCAAAAGAGTAATATGTTGGAGGATACACCTGCTATACAGATCGCCTTCAAAGATCAAAGGATTAATGCAATTGAAAAGATAGATCGAAGGGATCTTGTGATTTCAAATTAGCCTAGTTTAATTTTGCACATTGAATTTGTCATTCCTAATGAGTTCAAGGATGTGAAAATCAAAGCTATTCCATTCACAAAAATGATTAAAGAATTGGTGTAGGTATCCATGGTCCAAATTCTTATCTTTCAACTCTTTAGAATTTGAGGTCGAGTTCTCTTCAGTTGGAAAGAAGGATATGGTGTGAGCAAGTATCAATTTCCATGTTTTGGAATCTTGAGGACAAGATTCATCTTGAAGGGGAAAGGAATGCTACGACCTAGGTGTTGGATAAATTATTTGAATTTAGTTTAGAGATAGAATAAGGCTTCCTAGATATATTAGTATTGTTATTTATTTGTATTCAAATTAATTCTTATGTTTTAGGATATGATTAGTTCCTATGTTTTAGGATTTGTTGATGAGGTTATCTCATCCTTGGCTATTTATGTACGTTGAATGCATTAATGAGAATTAAGCAAAAATTAAACCAAAAACTCTATTATCCCTCTCAAGTTCAGGAGGCTAGTCACCTCGAATTGACTAAGTTATTTTTTTTTTAATTTTTGAGTTCATAACAAACTCAAACTTGTCTATGATGGTCACAACAGCCTTGATTTATTTTCCACAATGGCTAATATCTTAAAATATGTTCCAAACTTCCAAGAGCATTGAGACCTGATCTTTATGTCCTCATTTCCTTCTTCTACCCTTTTTTTTTTCCTCCTCCTTATTGCAATATTATGGAGAATACTCTAGTTGATGCATTGTTATATCAACTGAACATAGGTGCGATAATTAATGGAACATTTACCTCTATTGCATCATATCAACTGAATGTAGGTGCGATACTTAATGGAACATTTACCTCTACGGCATATGATAAGATTTAATAGAACTTTGACCTCTAGGGCATGTGATAAGACTTTTATCCTTAGGACATATGATAGTGTAAGGTGAAAAGGTTGGTTGAAAATTTTGACACGAATGTTTACAGGGATAAGGTGAACAATCTAATGAAGACTTCCAAAAAGAAAATGCTGTATTTAACTTTTCTTAATGTATAATTTAATTGAATTACATTTAGGATGAACTTATTAGGGATAAGGTGAAAAATCTGCAGCTAAGAAATGGATTACAACATTAATTTCTAACTACTTTAAGATGAACTTATTTGGGATAAAGATAGAGCAAGAAGTGACCATTCTGAAATTGCAAAGCAAAAATGTGCAAGATATGCTACTTCAAGCACTATTGATGAAATCGATTTGATATATCAAATTGAAGTTACTTGGAAAACATGGAACTTGATGAACCAGTGCAATTATGTTACCTAAAATTAATATTAATGGTTCTTGAGCACCTGCACAAGCACAAGCGACAATATATTCTCTTTCTTTTTGAGAAATAATTACAATATGTTGTTAATCCCACAACTCGAACCCTTTCTCTCTTAGACCCCCAAGCACTTTGTGCATGGGGAGGTGTCAATTCAGCTACAAGGCCTTTGGCCAAGTGACAATATATTCTTAAGACCAAAAAAAAAAAAAGGTGCTAGAAGATGAAGGGAATGATGCAATGACTTAAGCATTTAATAACATATCTGTAACTCTTGTGAGGTAACATGAGTTACAAATATATTCCTCATTCCCCCCTTCTTTTTTGCATTGTGCTTGGGCTTGAAAAATAATTTTATTTTGTTAAGTTAATCTTATTCTATTCTTACTGATAAGCAAAGCTAAACTTGATTATGAAACCAACTCTTATCCCTGTTGAGGTTTATATCTTGTGATTTTTAGGGTAGAAATTGCCCTAATGTTAGAATTCATCATAATCGTATTGATTAGATTTCCTCATAAACTATTTCTTATAAAATTTTTAAAGATCTTTCAAATATAGAATGATTATATTAATTTCTTTATAAAATGCACATGTGTTATCTAAAAAAAAAAAAAAAAACCTCAATCCATATTGGCGTTCTTGGGTGGATTTAGTATGGCTTTAATTACGGACTTAGGCAACCCAATAACAATAAATAACTTAAAACAAATAAAGTAATATAAGTCAATAAATATAATATATATCAAGCATATACTTTGGTTTCAATCCCCTCATCACCGGTTGTAATTATCAAATTTAAAAAAAAAAAAAAAACAATTGCATTACAATTTTACATGATTATAGCTGACGTCAAAATCAAATATTACTCATATTTTGCTATATTTTCACAGAAAAACTCAATGACTACAATTTCTAATTTGGAAGACTAAAAAATCAAAAGGATTTCATATTAACTATTTTAAATTGGTTGATTTGAACAACAAAGGAATGGGGGGTGGAGGGTTGGGGGTGACTTGATAGTTGTCACATTTGGTGGTGAAATTATATTGACTTTTTTAGAAACCTTCACTGGTGATCTTCTGTAGAAATCGGATGGAAATAGATGGGAAGATGTTGAAAAACAGAGATAAGCAGCTGATTACTACTTTACATGGATAACACGTGAGAGAGGGCAAGGACCACCCCCCCCCCCCCCCCCTTCTCCAAAAAAAAAAAAAAAAGGTTCTACTAGTAACTTATAAAATCATTTAACTTAAATATATGGTATGATAAAGGATTTAAAATTAATGTGAACTATTGGATTTTGTGACTCGCCCCCGGCTATGTGTCCTTTTGACCCTTCGCCTGCCCGCCACCGGTGGAAGCAAGCTAGCCTCCTATGTTGGTTGCCCCTTTCCCCTTTTCATAAGAAAAATGTAAGAATTCAAGCCCAAAAAGAAAAGGCCCCTTATGTTTAGATAACAGCTTCTATTATATAATTAGAAAGCAACCTTTCGTGCAGCTCAAGCTTACTTTCTAAGCAAACGTGGGCTTGGGCTCGAAAGCAACAAGCAAGGGATTGAGCTTTAGAAAGCCATTGCGCGTTAGCACTTTAGAAAGATTGTAGCTAGCATGCCCCTATTAGTCAAGCTTTAATTTGAAGCCAACTGAAAAACGGATGCGCGCTACTAGAATGGCTCGCTTCGCTTTTGTTGCAAAGTGGGTGCCTGCTCTTAGTTGGGTTGGGGGAAGAAGGCATTTCCATCGCGAAGGAAGGATTCAATCCAGCCACAGGTTCCCCTATGGCTACCTTGTTATGACTTCACCCCAGTCGAAGACCCCACCATGGTATGTACCAATAAGACCACCAAAAACCTTTGTGGCACCAGTGGAACACAGAAGTCATGGGTGATCATTGGTTCGATGCTTCGGGCGAAACCAATTCCCAGGGTGTGATGGGCTATATGTACAGGGCCCAAGTACATATTCACCATGGCATGCTGATCTGCGATAACTAGCGATTCCAACTTCATGTTCCCGAGTTACAGAGAACAATTCGAACGGAGGCAATCTTTTCGGATTCATTCTGCCTTACAACCTTGCTTCCCAATGTAATTGCCATTGTAACATGTGTGTGGCCCAGCCTATAAGGGCCATGCGGACTTGATGTCATCCCCACCTTCCTCCAATATATTACTAGCAGTCTCTCATGAGTGTGGCACGCACCTTTTTGTTTGTTTCGGAGCCGTTTTGGTGGGGCGTACTAAACCCACTACGAAGCACACCACCGGGCGACTCACCTGAATGCTGAGTCTTTCTTCGCCGCCAACTCAACGTCATCGTCACTTGTAAGATAAGGCCAAAAACTTGACTTTATTAAACAAGGGAGAAAAGCCTTTTTTGTATTATTAGTAAAGCGCGCTAGCTGCAATCTTTCTAAAGCACACTAGAAAGTGCTTTGAAAGGCGCCGACTCCCTTTTTACTATAGCACAGCTACGTGCTGGCACTCAATTAGTAGCGCTGGCACGTCACTCGGCTCTTTGGCTTACTTCGGTTGCAAAGACTTTCTCCTTAGGCGCATGTCTCAGCAACACAAAACAAGGGTTTCACTTGTTATAGGACTTGACCAAGCATCTCATGACACAAGCTGATGACAGCCGTGCAACACTTGTATAAAAGTAAGTACCATCCCGTTAAGGATAGGTCTTGTTTTTCATATGTCAAGGGCTATTAAGGTCTTGCACATTGTATCGAATTAAACCACATGCTCCATCACTTATGTAGGCCCTTGTCAATTCCTTTGAGTTTCGATCTTGCAACCGTACTCCTTAGGTGAAGTGTTTCACGCGTTAGCTGGGCCCTTGATTCGCGTAGACCAAGGGCGAACACTCATTGTTTACGGCATGGACTACTAGGGCATCTAATCTCGTTCGCTCCCCAAGCTTTCGCACTCCAGCATCGATAGGGACCTAGAGAGTTGCCTTCGCTTTTGGCGTTCCTTTGTGGATCTCCAGATTTCACCCTTACACACGAAATTCCACTCTCCTCTGTCTCACTCAAGTGAATTGGTTTCGAGAGCATTCCTCCAGTTTTTGGCAACTTTAACTTTCAACCTGATTCACCGCATACATGCCCTTTACTCCCAGTCATTTCGAAGAACACTTGCCCCCCTCCTGTCTTACTGCAACTGCTGGCACGGAGTTCGCCGGGGCTTCTTCCTTAAGTCCTGTCATGATTACCCACTCAATGAAAGAGCTTTACAAGAGGCATTGCCCTTAATCACTCGCGCGATATTGTTGGATCGGGCTTTTGCCCATTGTCCAAATTCCCCATTACTACCCCTCGTGGGAGTCTGGGCCATGTCTTAGTCTTAGTGTGGCTGATCATCCGAAAAAACCAGCTAAGCATCATTGGCTTGGTTAGCCTTTACCTGACTATCTACCTAATACTACACGGGCTCATCAAACAGCACATTTTAGCTTTCTTTAGGATTTGGCCTAAATTGTTTGGCAGATTCCCACGCGTTACGCACCCGTTCACCACTTTGTTCTCAACTGTTCTCACCTCTTGGGCGAGACAAGCTACCTTTAGCTAGGAGCCTATTTTCCTTCTGCCCAGCTTCCTGAAAACGACATTCGACTTGCATGTGTTAAGCATATAGCTAGCGTTCCTTCTGAGCTTGGATCAAACACTTCTTTTGAGTATGATTTGGCCCCATGGTGGTAGAACTTGGTGAATCGGGCGTACTACTTCCCAACCTCCTATGGACTTGCTTCTTTTATGACTTTTTTTTTAATAATGAAAAATAGAAGAAGGAATGAGGATTGCCAAAGGAGTTTGACAAAGTGTGAAAGAAATATCTACTAAATCCTCCCATCTTGGTACCGTTAACGCTTGGTCGACCTATACTGATGTATCTGTCAGTACTGGAAGCATCCATGAGTTGTCCTTGGTCAGCACGATGAAACGGGTAGGAAGGAAAGAGCCATATACTATCTTAGCAAGAAGTTCATTGATTATGAGACAAGGTATATGGTTCTAGAAAAGACCTGTTGTGCTCTTACATGGGCCTCGCAACGCCTACGCCACTACATGTTGAACTATACGACCATGCTGATTGCAAGGATGGGCCTGCTGAAGTATCTCTTTGAAAAGTCGACCCTCACGGGCTATATAGCAAGGTGGCAGATGTTACCCTCAGAGTTTATATTGTGTACGTCATCCAGAAGCCCTAAATGAGTAAGGCAAGGGGTAGGCAATAGCAAACCACCTGTGGGCCATCCCATGCCTGACTATGACTTTATTTTATTAGTAAGGGGGCGAATTTCTTGGGCGAAGCTATTCTATTTACGGTAGGCGAAGAAGAAGACGAAACTCCTCATGATTGGAAAATCTTCTTTGACGGTGCAGTAAATTAGAACGAAAATGGAGCTGGAGCGGCCCCTTTATGCTATCTTAAAGCTCTCCAAAAGGAGCCCATATTCCCATAGCTATCTAGTTGAGGTTCTTTTGCACAAACAATATAGCAGAATATTCTGCGTGTATCACAGTTGCTTCTTTGAAGCGCCTTTGACTTGAGAATCAAGAAGATTGATATATATGGAGATTTGTCACTTATCATCTGTCAAACAACTGGTGATTGGAAAAACCAAAGATTAGAAGTGCATTCCCTACCGTCAGTATCTGGAAGATAGCAGCCTAAAGTATAGACAAATTACTTTCAATTATCTGTTGAGGACGAAGAATAAGTTTGCTGACGCATTGGCCACACTAGCTTCCGTGATCAATAGAAGGTATTGATATCCAGACCAATAGAGTCAACGAATAGGATTGAAATTAGTGTGAAGAAGAGTCATTCGAGGACTAATCAAGCACAACTAAATAGTAGTCATGTTCACAAAGAAAGGAAAAAATATCGTCAACGCTTCCAACATCCGTAGGAACTAAGTAGGAAGTTGGGCCGGAACTAGAGGACTCTGTGAGACCCCATTTCCTGTCTACCTCTTTGAATCCTTAGTTTTCAGAGCAGTAGAGACTCACACTTTAGCCGCTTCCTTTGAAGGAGGGCTTACAAAAGTCACAGCACTTGAAAGTGACAATAGGCAAATCAACAAAAATGCAAGAAAAAAGAGGAAACTGTACATCAAGCCTTGTATAGCGAGACAGAGAAAAGAAAGGGTACCCCTCCGCCCTTTATTATTAATAAAATGACTAGATGTATCTGGTTGCAATCAGATGTAGTAGAGAACCTCGTTTAGGAGCCACCATATACGTTTACTCTTGAATTGATTTGTGAGATTTGTGATCGCTCTTTCCCCTCGCCTCACTGGTCCTCCAAATCTTCTTAAGTATTCAAAGAAAAGTTGTTTGATCATTCAATGGATAAAGCAAGGTGTTGATTTCTCTCTTTTCAAATCAAGGTTTTCTTTGAAAGAACCAAAGTTAGCCGAGTACCTCAAGCGGGAGTTTATTAAAAGCTGAACAGCGGAAGACTAGGGCCCTTTACAAAAAGTTTGGGAAACCAAAAACAAAATACCTAGCTCGGTCGCAAGGCAAGCGAGGACAGAACCCCAACTCCAACTCACCAAGGAGAAGGTAAGTACTTTTATATCGTTTCTTCTAGAGTGATATAGATCAGTGCCTGGATTGGGGGGGCATCGGCCCACGGGAAAACGTTTGCAGATGCGATTATGAATCGAACCAGATCAAAACATTCAGCTGTCAATGGACAAACTTTTCCGAAACGTCGAATGCAAACAAAGGATGGCCAAGCCCTGGTTCCCAGGGTTAAAGTATTCCTTAGTATAAGCCTACTCAAATCAGAACAAAACTAGTGGATTCTCTTTCACCCATCGGCAGGCTTTAAGCAACCTTTGCATTTCCTGTTAAGATCCTAAGTTTCCAAATGGGCCCTTTCAGTCGCCCGTGACCTTGGCTTTTTAGAGAATCCTGCTCTTGTGTTGTTGGACTTGTAGCTCGGCAGTTCACCGGGTGGGTTTTTTTATCCTTCCAGTTTTGACTGTCTTTTTGGATAGTTATAGCAACCCATAGGCACAGGATGTACCTTGTGTGTGTGTGTGTGTTGGGGGGGGGGGGGGCGGTGGTCCCCTAGACATATTCCTTTCAGGCAGTGGCTGTTTAGTCCATGGTCCATTAGATGGTCAGTGCAAGGCCAGAAATTGGAACACATTGATTCCGCTTGTTCCCGTCCTTCGCTTCAGGGCCTGTCCCTTGGTGTGGTCAATACTTCATACTGTCAGGCAGCAAGGCTTACACATGTTCACTAATTATGACGGTTCACCAGACCTCTTTTCTCCTCCCTTTTCTACTCACTCGTAGGGGTTTGGGCACCTATAAAGGGGAAGGGAGTCTATTGAACATCTCAACCATTGGCGGGAATTTCTCCTGCATCCAATCCTCAATTCTTGTTCACCTTAGATGATCATGTTGGGTGGATTGTGACCTCGTAATGGGAAGCGGGCTAGTCCTCGAAAATGCCTATTCCTTTGTCGTTGGGGCCAAAAATATTCCTTTCTCGTTTCTAAGAACTCAATAATGTGACCAGTATGTTAGCGGGCATTGAGGCAGGCAGTCAGTGCATAGAGTATAAGTAGGGACTCTTTTTTGAGACATAAGGCCCTAAAGGAATGATATGCAGTTCTCTAATCATTCCAGTTAGAATTTTCAGTCCAAAATTTCCTATTTGATTCAGAGCTGGAAAGGAGGAAGAGGCAGGTCAACGGTAGCATATGCTCCTTGATCTCTCTCCCAGAAAGAGATAAGAGTCCGATTCCAAAGTAAGAAGAAAGGATAGTGAGAAAGATTGATGCTAGTTTACACCTTATGAAACGCAATAAAAGAAACAGTAGGGTAAGCCTATGCCTACAAGTTCCATTGGTAACACCCCCTTGATACTTCCTATGGGGTAATTTTGTATCTTGCTTGTGATTAGTGCTTCCCGATTCCACCAAAAAGTATATAGGAACTTCTTACGAGTGGATCCATTGGATCGGTTCATCAATAGCGTTAGGTTTGAATCCTGTTTTGACTCTACACCTCTTTTAGTGATCAATCCATTCGAAATTCCTTCATATTCATGGAGATAGGTAGAATATGTGAGCCTCTTCAAACGTTCGAAAAAGGGCCCTTATTAGTTGTTGCAGGCGTAGGCGTAGTAGCATCTGAGCAGCTGGAGAGAGGGATAGAGACATTTTGTGATTGAAAGCCACTTGATCCTTTCGATGAAATAAAAGTGAAGGACATAGATCGAAACCCAATAGCCATTTAGGTTCCAGCTTCACCTGGCATTGATTACTGATCTTTGGCTTTTTTTTTTTTTGGCTACCCAAAAATGAGGAAAAACCTATGAATGGTTGGCAACTCAAGGATGTACAAATTCTTGGCTCGGAAAAAGGTATGTTGGATGGAATGCTGCTATTACTCTTCCATCCTTCCCCTTCTTTCTTAGTTTTGAGTAGGCGTTTGGTAGGTGCTAGGCATTGAAAAATCGATGGAAGGGACAAATTACCATGGTCGGCTTAATGGTTTGTACATGGATGAAATGGTGAGTTACCATAAATGTGTGACAATTCCCTCTCTCTTTATTACATCAATGAGTAAGCAGAAAGAAAAAGTGAATAGATGTATGAATTTGGCATTCCATTCTCTCTATCATATAACTTAACTTTTTCATGTGAATGTAAGCTCGAATTAGGTTGGTTAAAATAGTAAGCAATTTGATTTGGCTTGTGGACCCAATCAAAGAATTTCTGATATGGGAATCAACTCGTACATTATAGTTTGCATGGCATTAATTAAGTACTATCTCTATCTTGTGGATGGTTCATTTTGATCGTTACGAACCAAAGAACTTATGATTCGTGCATAGAAACTCCAAACATGGCATGAATGGGTAGTTAAGGCTTTTTATACCTGTGTTAGCAATAGATTGGTAACAATGTTGAAAAAGCAATATTTATAAAAGAGATAGGCAAAATCACCATTTGATTATCAGATTGTGGTAATAGCTCACAAGTTTTTATTAAAAGTTTCTTCTACTTCGGCGTCTAGTAGGGAAGAATTTGTCACATGTGTCAACTAATTCAAAGGATCTTCGATATCCCTTAGACCTTACTATTTAGGACCTTTTTACTGGCATGAATGGCTTAATGGGTGAGTGGTTGATAGTTTAACTCGGCGATTAGATGATCCAGACAACTTGGTGCTGTTGGGTTAGGAACGAAGGGCGACTGGGAAGGCGAAGCGAAATCTAGAGTTACATGAAACTCGACGCCTAGCTCTTTTTTATTGAAGTTAGGGGTGAGGGTAAGGGTGAAGGATAAGAGGCTGTGGCTTTTAGAAAGAAATTTTGGGGAAGTCGTTCAGATCCAAATCCATAGCTTGTTGGATATCTTTCCCAGTACAATCTAGTGGACCTGGGTATAAGTACTCTTTTTAAAGGAAAGTGGGGTGGTTGATAGTAAAAAGGCATTAGATGTGAAGGCATAGTTAAAGGTGGTGAGTTGGTGTGGCACGTAAGGCCCAGTTCCAGTTGAAGTATCACAATTGTATTTGATTGAGTTTAGGTAGCAGAGGTGGAGATAGTTGAACCAGAGCCTGTTGATTAAGATCGATATCAAGATTCGGCAAGGACTGAAGCAGGGATAGCAGGAGCAGGAGTCAATTGGTCGGGTCACGAAATAGACAATCACAAAGAGTCCACAAGTAGAACTCAGAAAAGCCGATAGAAGCACTCATTCTAAACTAGCAAGCTCCCTATGTCTGTATGGGGGGCATACTCATCCAGATAGGCAGGATGATAAACATAAAAGACTAGAGAGAAGGGGAGACATTTGGAACAAATAGAGGTAGAGGCGGGGATTCCATCACTGATATACTTCCTGTCTTTCTTCCACTTAGGCAAGACCTTGCTAACGCTTGACTTCACTGTGCAACTACTCTTCTAAAGCTATAAGCAAAGAAAAAGAAAAAAAGACTCAATAGAAGATATGGCACGGTACTCGGCTTTTTCTGTGTTGGACTTGGATACAATTTCTTGTTTCTTGCTTTTCCAACAGATCAATGATGAGCCAAAGAAAACACAATAGAATGTCTCTTGCACGACCACTACCTGAGATTGAGATTTGATAAGCAATGGACTAGAAGACAGATAAAAGCAACATTCCATTGATTGAGCACCCATTCCTGTGTTTGATGATGATCCAACCTGCTATCTCAATGGATGTGATTTCCTTGGGGATACAAAGATGAACATAGTCAGTAGTCAGACCTTAATGGCCTAATCAGACGAAAGCAGAATCATGTTCTTCCTCCCGGGATTGGTCGTTCATGAGCCTTCCTTTCTTTACGAGATCAGGCCAAAAGGAGTAGCACTAGCTTGGCAAATTCAGGTTGCACATTGCGAGGCTTCCCCATTCAACAGTCGATAGAAGCAATCATCCGAGGAACCTTCGATCACAGTTAGTGTTGATATTATAGAATCACAGATCTAAACCAAAAAAAAAAAAAAATGCTGATTTAAAATAATTAAAACCCTTCGTCATTTTGGATAAAGCAACCTAAAACTAAACAAATTAAATCATATTTTATATCCTCTAAAGAAATTTTAATTAAATTAAGTAATTCATCTTGTACAAATGATTTCATTTGAATTTTAGTGATCAAATATGTATCATTATAAATAATTGGGTAAAGTATTACTTTGGTCCTTAAACTTTACTAGAAGTTTATTTTTTGTTCATAAACTTAAAAAAAAAAAAAAATCATTTCTAAACTATTGAAAATATTTCAAATTGTCTTTAAACTTTAAAAAAGAACTTTCTTCACCTTTTTTTTTTTTTTTTTTGAGAAATGAACTTTGTTCATCTTTAAACTATTGAAAATTTTCTTTTTTCATCTCCATGGAGGGCTCTAAGCATGGCAAAGCCTAGAACTAGAGAGGCAAACATGGACATAAAGCATAGAAGCAAACAAACATACACATACATATAGGAGAATGATCCAAACCCTTTAATGTAGGCCTAGGTGTATGGATATCAGCCTAGACCACAAGATCTAGATCTATAACCCACCAATATGGGCCAAAACTCAAGAAAGAGAGATATTAAGGACAAAAGGACAACAATAGCACATGGCATAACAACCAAACATGTAGATCCAAACATAGGAAAAGATACGGGGCCTAAAAAGAAATAGATCCAAGCATAGGCATGACAAAGGGCACATAAAAGCATATATCTATGCATAGACACAACAAAAGGGGCACATGAAAGCATAGATCTAAACATAGGCATGACAAAGAGCACATAAAAGCATAGATCTAAGCATAAGCAAGGAAACAAGCATAGAAACATGTAGATCTAAACATAGGCATGGAAGCAAACATAGAAACAAGTAAATCTAAACATAAGCAAGATATTTAGACATATCCTAGCACAAGAAGGCTAGGCCAACAATATCAAAGCAATAAATCATGGTAAAAGGCTAATAGACATGCTATAAAAGCAATAAAACATGTTATTTAAGCAAGAAAAGCTAGAAAAAAGTTTGATGAAGCTTTGTAAAGAAAGGGGTGTGGATTGTAGCAAAAAGCTACATCCACACCCCTAAACCTCAAATCCACGGTATGGAACCAAGGAGAGAAATATTGGTGAAAAGACAAGAATCAAAGGTGTTTTTGGAAAAGAAATATAGAGAAAAGAGAGAGAGAGAGAAAAAAAATTCCCAGAAAATGCTCCAGTTGCCCAAAATCTTTTTTTTTTTTTTTGGGTAAAATAAGGGGTATGGGTATATTTATAGGCCAAAATTGACCCTTCAACTTCTAGCGGCCATTGTAAGGCCGCCACTTATTGCCGACGGCCTTATATTGGCCGCCGACCACCCCTACTAACATTAGCAATTCTAGCTTTAACTAATCCAGCTTTGAACACATATTTGAAGGCCTTTTCAGATTTGGATTGGGCTGATCTTGGTGTCCCTGGAAATTTCTGGATGTCTAGTTTCCAGAATACTAAATAAATTGAAAATCCAACGGTTGGATCAAAAGTTATGGCCTTGGGAAGTGTGCTATGCGCTTTGCACAGTTTTCTCGATATCTCAACCATTTTGACTTCGATTTTGACCCATGAATAGTCATTGGAAAGAGAATTTGATAATCATTGCAATGGAGTTGGTCTTAACCCATTCTAATGGTCAAATAAAAATTAGGGTTTCTAAGGCCCATCAAGAGTCAACCTCGATTCAAACTTGGTTAAAATTGACAAAAAGTCTCCGAGTAGCTCAGGTTTATATAAAACTATGAAAAATGTTGTTTTGAGAGGATTTTGACATTGTTAGACTTTTGCTCAACCTAAGGTCGACCAAGGGCTTTTTGGACATTTTGACCAAAAAAGGTACTTTGAGTGCTTCGATTCCTGAACGGGTTGCGCCACGTCAATCTAGATGTTTCCATGACCCCATGAAGAAAAGATAATATTTTTGGGATTTGGCACGTAAATCAAGAGTAGACAAAATACGATATCTATAACCGCAAGGGAATTGCTCAAGTTTGGTTACAAATTAGGCCTAGGCCTTGAAGCCGTAGGAAGTGGGATCCCTGCTCTCATTGAACTTTTAGATAACAAAGGAAGATTGGGTTTGGGGTACAAACCCACTCATGAAGAACTCTTTCAAGCTTCCAGAGGCAAGAAAACGAAGTGCGACACTTCAGGGATGTTTATTCCCCATATCAGAACCACTTTTCTAGCTTTAGCTGAGCTCATTATGCCAAAACTTTTCAAGGAATTGGAAGATGAAGAGCCTAATATGGTTTATGTTATTCGACTCTATCCCAAAGAGTTCTCCATGAACACTATCATATCTCCTGAAGATAATTTGACTTCTACCATCCGACCAGGGATGCCGGGTGAGACTGCAGGCCTTTGGACCATCAAGCCCTACTTTGGGGTTGCATCGGCTGAGTAAGGAGCATTCCATCATCAAGTGATTGGGCCTCCCAATCACCCAAAAGGGTTGGAATAGCATATTTAGTTTGTTTTGCATGCTTATGTTATTTCCTGCTTTACTTGTATTCCCAGTTCATTTCCCCAGATTGTTTTTCCAAAAACAACAAAAAGGAGAGCATTTCCCTTTTATCATTATCAGGCATGAACTTTGTTTTCCCCCCTACCCATAATCCATTAATGAAATATTCAGTGTATTATTCAGCAAATTCTTGCATCTCTCTTTATTGCTTTCCTATGAATATGTGTGTGCAAAATACCTTATGTTTCTTTGTATATGTTCCGCTCTATAGGATCTGTTCTGATTCCTAAGTGGGTACATCGTCCCTTTGCCATAATGAACGTGTAGATGATGTGAATAAGACAATAGAGTTGGATCATGATGTTGAAGGAATGAAAGAGATCTCGAACCTACCTTAAGACATCCTAGAAGCTCTGAACAGAGAGAGCGAGGGATCCAAGCCCAATATAGGAGAGATAGAGGTGATAAACCTAGTTGAAGAAGGCAAGATAGAAAAACCCGTCAAGATCGGGGTAAACTTTCCCAAAGACATGAAAGATAAATTTATAGCTCTGCTAAAGGAATTCAAGGAAATCTTTTCTTGGTCTAATCAGGATATGCCAGGACTGGATATCGAAATCGTTGTCTATAGGATTCCATTTAAATCTGAATGCCCCTCAGTGCGGCAAGCCCTTTGGACAATAAAGTTAGAGATTATCTTGAAAATCAAAGAAGAAGTAGAAAAGTAGTTAAAAGCCGATTTTCTTACTGTCATAGCCTACTTTGATTGGGTTGCCAACATTGTTCCCATGCCAAAGAAAGATGGGAAAGTACACATGTGCATTGATTATAGAGATTTGAATCGGGTTAGCTCAAAGGATAATTTTCCCCTGCCACACATTGATACCCTAATTGATTACACCGCGACCAACATGTTTTTCTCCTTTATGGATAAGTTCTCGGGTTATAATCAAATCAAAAAGGCTGAAGAAGACAAAGCCAAAAAAGCGTTCACCACTCATTAGGGAACCTCCGCTTACGATGTCATGTCATTCGGCTTGAAGAATGTTAGGGCGACTTACCAGCGTGCCATGGTAACCCTGTTCCATGATATAATGCACAAGGAGATCAAAGTCTACGTGGACGATATGATCACCAAGTTGTGCACTCCTAGAGATCATTTAATAGATTTAAGAAAGCTATTCAAGTGCCTCGTCAAGTATAGGTTAAGGCTTAACCCTAACAAGTGCATCTTTGGAGCCAATTCAAGGAAATTGCTCGGCTTCATAGCCAACCAGAGAGGAATTGAAGTGGACCTAGCAAAAGTCCAAACCATTAGGAACATGCCTACATCAAAAACCAAGAAAGAAGTTCGAAGCTTCTTAGGAAGGATCAATTACATATCCCACTTCATTGCACAGTTGATAGCCACATGTGATCCCTTATTTAAGCTCTTGAAGAAGGATATGAAGATAGAATGGACAGATGAATGCCAAGTGGCCTTTGACAAGATTAGGCAGTATTTGTTGAACCCCTCTATTCTGGTTCCCCCGACTCCAGGAATTCGTTGATTCTCTACCTAGCGAAGCAAGAGGCATCCATGGGTTGCATGTTAGGCCAGCTAAATGAACCCAATCAAAAAGAGAAGGTGATTTACTACTTGAGTAAGAAGTTCACCAGCTATGAGATCAATTATATCGCCATTGAGAGTGTTGTGCCCTAGCATGGGCCTCGCGCAAGTTGTGGTAGTACATGCTCTACTTCACCGTGCAGTTGATTTCCCACATAGACCCTATCCAGTACATCTTTGAAAAGCCTGCCCTTGCAGGGAAAATCTCCTACTGTAGATGCTGTCTACAAATACGATATCGTATTTGTAACACGAAAGGCTATCAAGGGCGAAGCCATAGCCGATTACCTAGCGGACCAGCCGTTGGACAATCCAGAATTTTCAGAATCCCTCTTCCCAAATGAGGATGTTTCGGCAATAGAGCCAAAACTAAGCTATGTAGAACCATGGCGTTGGAAGCTTTATTTCGATGAAGCTGCCAATAGCACTGGAAATGGAGTAGGAGCAATTTTAGTATCCCCGAAAGGCCAACAAAGCCATGTTTCAATCAAGCTGAATTTCTATTGCAGTAACAACATCACAAAGTATGAGGCATGCATAGTAGGCCTGCATGTTGTCTTAAAATTCAGCGCATACAATCTAAGCTTCTTTGGAGATTCCCTGTTGATCATCTCCTAAATAGAGGGGAAGTGACAAGCCCGAGACACCAAGTTGATTATGTATCAGAAGTGCATCAGCTGCCTAATCCCAAAGTTCTGAAACATTACTTTTGCTTATTTTCCTTGAGCACATAACCAGTTTGCAAATGCTTTAGCCACCTTGGCTAGCGTGGTTAAGTTGACAGAAAGAGATAATATGCGATAGTTGCGCATAGAGGTCCGTGGCATGCCAACCTACTGCATGAACATCAAAGAATGTATGAACGTCAAAGCTGAAGTCAACAAGAAGCCATAGTACCATGATATCAAGGCTTATATCAAAATATAGTGAATAACCATCTAGGGCCACGAACAGTGAGAAGAAATTAATTAGGCGCATGGTGTGCCAATTCTTCTTGAATGGGGAAGTCCTGTACAAAAGGAACCACAATACAACCTTGCTTCGATGCATAGATACCCCCAAGGTTGACCATTTGATGGAAGAGATGCATAAAGGCTTGCTTGGAGCCCATGCCAGTGGACGCCTGTTGGCTCAAAAAATCATGAGAGTCGGCTGCTATTGGCTCCATAGAAAGCAACTGCATCAAGCATGTTAGGACATGCCACTGTTGACAATCTATCAGAATAGAAAGAATGTTCCTTCTCTGCCTCTGCACTCTCTAGCAGCGCCATGGCCTTTTTCAGCCTAAGAAAAAGATGTCATCGAACCCGTGATTCCGAAAGCCTCCAATGGGCATGAGTATATCTTGGTGGCCATCGATTACTTCACCAAGTAGGTGAAAGCGACTTCCTACAAAAGCGTCACCCAAGATGTGGTGGCCTGATTCTTGAAACAGAACATCATTTGCCGCTATGGTGTACCAGGAGAGCTCATTATAGATAACGGAAAGAATTTGAATGGGAAGATGATTGAGCAACTATGCCGACAGTTGAAGATCGAACACCGAAATTCGGTTCCTTACCGTCCTCAAATGAATGGTGCAGCAGAAGCCACCAACAAGAACATAAAGAAGATCTTGGTGAAGATGACAGACACCTATAAGGATTGGCACGAGTTCTTTCCATTTGCCTTGTGCACCTATTGCACTTCAACAAGTGCAACCCCATATTCCTTGGTCTACGACATGGAAGCCATCCTCCTCGCAGAGGTAGAGATTCAATCTCTCACAATCTTATCATAGACAAAGCCATCAGAAGATGAATGGGCCCATTCTCGATATGAACAACTAAATTTGATAGACGAGAAGCGCATGATTGCAATGTGCCATGGACAGTTGTACCAATGTCGCATCAAGCGAGCATTCAATAAGAAAATTAGACCCAGAGTCTTTGAAGAAGGCAATCTAGTCTTGAACAAGCACAACCAGGCCATGCCTGATCACAGAGGAAATTTTGCCCTGTCCTACAAGGGCCCATATATGGTGAAGAAGGCCTTCTCTAGAGGAGCCTTGATTATAGCTGACATGGATGGGCATGACTTCAATATGCCCACCAATTATGATGTTGTCATATAGTACTTTGCATGAGGGAGCCTCCAAATGCAACCTATTTTTCTACATTCCAACGTAAATGGATAGAAAACAAAAAATCAAAAAAAATCAAAAAAAAAATAAAAAAATAAAAAATGTACCCAAAAAAAATATGAAGAGGTAGATTGAAAACCCGAAAGGGTGGTCTACGCAAAAAGAGAGCAAAAGAAAAAGCATAAGGGAGCCTGCTAGATTGAAAACCTAAAAAGGTAGTATAGGCAAAAATTAAAGTAATAAAAAGGGTTAGTTAAACTACGTGATGACTTGATCCTTCTCAGTGGAGGTACGTAGGGAGCCACCTTGGCCCGGTCACATTTTAAAAGAAAAATTATTCAATTGAATCCACTTGGGTTTATGATCAAGATCAATGGAAGAAGCATGCACCCTCTTGGGTTACTTTATGTTTGCAACACACATGGCCCACTATGGTTTTATTTGATGATTTTATGGCCCATGCCAGTGGAAGATGTACCCTAATGGGAAAGGAAAAGATCCATCTAGAATAGGAGGTATCCTTTGGAACCTGAGATATTGATATGCATAGACTTACATTTACCATTTTGTTTGTATGATCTTGTATTTTCAAAGCATTTACGCACATATTCATTAAACATGCCTGTTTTGTGCCTTTCTAATCCTTTCATGCATTCATCATTATGCATCCAAAACACAAATCTCATAGATATAAATATCTCCTAATAATCTATATATGCAAAACCATCTACGTTTCCACTTGTTTTCCATTTTTAATCATGGCTTACAAACTAGACTATGCTTTAAAAACCCAAAAGTGGAAGGTCATACACAATTTCCTAGCAATTTACGACGGACCTTTCCATACATAGTGGAATTCTAACTACATAGCTCATGTACAAAAAATGAAAAGAAACAGAAAAGACTCCAGCAAGTCAAACATTGCCCAAACGGTCTAACACTGCCCTGCATAGCATCTCGAAACTGATGAGAAAAATCGGATCATCTGAGGAATGGGTATGAAGCAACCCTACTACATCAAAGCCCAGATCTCTGACAGTCTCTCTAAGTTGGCCATATGGGTGTTGAAGACAAACCAACTCCCTCTCCATCCTAGGACTCAAGGTGTAGCTCTGCCTCTCTATATCAAGCAAAGCCTACAAGGTGCCAACCTTTGTAGTAGCAACTCTTAATGCCTCCTCCTTCTCGACTACCTCAGCTTGAAGGTGACGAAAAACCAACTATGGCTCACTAGGCTCATTAGCCGACCCATACTCCAAGCTCAAAGTGGAATGAATGAAGAACCTAGCCTCCAATAACCTCAGTGCTAAATCATCGCACGACTGGCCTCCACTATGGCCATCTCCTTATCTCTTGTCTAGCCCAAGACAATGAATCTCTTAGTAGGATCTGCCAACTTACTCTCCAAGCTAAGGACTCGGGATCTCAGCTAAATACACTTCGCCTCTATTGCTGAAGGAGTCGGACTCCTCTACTAAAACTCTACTGTAAGGATGGCAAGTTCAACCTCGTAAGCTCTCCCCATCTCATCATAATCCTCCACCGTGGCATCAAGGATCTCCTTGCAGCAATCCTTGTCCTTGATAGCCTCTGTCAAACACTCTCTTAGGTCTTTGAGAGTACTCTCTGATCTCAAACTCTAGTGCATAATCCTTCAATATATCAGTTGGAATGTGGGGATCAAAAGGATCTGGAACCTATAGATCAACAATGAAGCATGGGTCCCTACTAGCCCTCGACTCTTTAAACTCCACAGTGGACCACTTATGACCACCCCCAAGACAAGTAGGATAGTCGATAGTTGATCTGTGCTCCTGCTAGAAGCCAAAAATAGGATCTATGATGACTATGTCGATATCCAGGAGCCCATAATCACAAGTGATGAAAAAAAGATCACTAAATCGAAGGACATGCAGATCACCCCCGAACTTCCTCAAGGCATACCCGAAAAGTACCCTATACAACCACAAATGCCAATCAAAGGGATACCAAGCAAACCAACACAATGGGTTCAACACTGCCACCTTGTGACTCCCCACTTGACCCTCCATGTTCAGTTAGTAGGACCCAAGCCAATCAAATACTGCAACCAACCAGTGGTGTCCCTAGTAAAAGGAAGATCAAAGGCCATAGTGATCTTAACTCTATTCTTCCTTAAGAACCCAGCAGGTTGTGCCCTAGATATCATACTAATATGACTACAAAACTACAACTATAGCAGATCCACACAACAACCATGCTTACCACTACCCGTCTCACGACACAAAGAAATAGACCGAATAGTCTCAAAGATAAGAGAGGGAATGTAAGAAGTGTTATGAGGTAGAGTACTCACCAAGGGTAGAACTGCAAAGCTGATAGAACCCAATTGAAAAGGGAACAACATTGAGCCAAAGAAGGTCACCATGAAGGTTTGGTGCCTGTAGAAGGTCCAATGCTCCTCCAAATCCACAAAGTCTCCTCGATAAGTAGCAGGGCACTCAACTTCACCAAACGAACAAAGTAGAAAATTGAAAAGGATGCTACCTCCCCAACCACTCCCATATCGAGTCAGTGCATCCATAACAGGTGTCTTTAGGCCTAATAGCTTTGCCAACCGCTTTCGGAAACAAGATCGAGTCAATGGTCAATAAACTCGACTCACATGGGTAGGAAGAGAAAGAAAGCGATCATACTCCTCCAAAGTAGGGACCAAGTCCACATCCCCAATGGTAATGCACCTCAAAGCAGGATCCCAACAAGTAATTATGGCCTCTCGTAAGTGCCAATCCAAAGGGGTGCGAAAGAGTGAAGTGGCATCTTTGAGGAATTGCTTGATGCAGGCCCGATCCTTGGAAGAGAATGAAATCCACCACCTCTTGAGCTCCCTCTCATGAAAAGTCTCCAGCTCAAGCTCTACCACAAAATCATAAGTCTTAAGCCCAAGAACATTCATGATCAGATCTAAAAGAATCTGGTGTTCTGATGCAAATCCGTGCAAAAAGGCAAAGAAAAATGGTGTTTCTAGGACTTTTCAATGAAGAAAAAGGGTAGAAGAAGTCCCCAGAAGTCACAAACTAGAATGTGAAAGTCTGGGGTGGCACCCAGCTTTTATGCACGCTTCCCGAAGCCAACGTACCTTGTAGGGCCGCCACCCCTTGGTACACATGCCAGGGTTTTTCAACCCCCCTGGCACAAACCCACACCTATTCTGAACTTAAATCCAAAGGATATAGGGCTTTGGATAGTTCCAGAGCGAAGATTCCCTTGATTTTCACACTAACTGTGGTGCGCTGCAGGTTCAACAGAAAACTTGTCCTTCAAAAGATTTTTTTCACACAACTAAGACTGTACAAAGCCTACACTGGGGTAGTTTATCTCTGCGCGTCTCTTTTAGTATCCTGAAATATCTTGAACCTCATCTTCGAAACCCAGTTCAGCCAATTCAGGGATCGGTTCATCCCTCGTCGTCAATTCCTGTAATGGGACAGTGCTAGGGTCATTCCTAGTCACTAGCAGTAGTCCATCCAGCATGGTATGAAGATTGCAACAATCAATTCCTCAAGGGAAATTTTCTTGAAGCATCAGTCAATTCAATCGATATCCGAGACAATCTGTACATTCCACCGCACGGCAAGTCCAAAATCCCACTAGGGAAATCCATAATCATCATTGGGGTTGTCAAGAAACCCATATCATCCAGTGTGATTCTAATCCCACTTCTAGTCGAATGATCATTTTAGAACCACGCAAAACCCTACACTAGGGTAGTTTATTTTGAGTGGTTCAGTCCATTTTTTGCTAATCAATATGCTTAAGAAAGGGTCCATCCAGCCAAGAACATTTCCTTTCATGATAAGAACCGCATAAAACCTACACTAGGGTAGTATTATTTTATGTGGTCTTTCCTTTCTCTATATCCCTCAACGAGTTAATCAACATCAGATTTATTGGTAAATCCATGAAAGAACAACGGTGCAACCGGCTCCAAAATGCTAAAGTGCTAATGACATACATAGATGAGGCCTACCAAGAGGCAGTGTCCAATCATACATTTGAACCTACCAACAAACAAAATCTAGAGTCATACATGTGAGACCTACCAAGAGGCAATGTCTAATCATATATTCAAGCCTACCAACAAGTGAAATCTAGAAACACACATGTAAGGCCTACCAAGAGGTAATGTTTATCATACATCAAGAGCCTACCAACACGTGAAATCTAGAAACATACATGTAAGGCCTACTGAGAGACAATGTTCATGAAGACATCAAAAGCCTACCAACAAGTGAAATCTAGAAACATACATGTAAGACCTACCAAGAGGCAATGTTCAAGAATCATACACAAGAGCCTACCAATAGGCGAAATCTAAAAATATACACATAAGGCCTACTAAGAGGCAATGTCCATACATACATCAGGAGTCTACCAAGAGGCGATATCATACATTAGGGCCCACTATGAGGAAATTTAATACATACATGTCTAAGGCCTACCAAGAGGCAATATAATACATACAGTCCAGCCTACCAAGAGCCAGTCTAATATATACGTGTCTGGCTTGCCAAGGGGCAATGCCTACAAAATACAAGAAAAATGAGGAAAACATGCCCACACAAGGGTTACATCATCATGGTACAACAATACATGACTGGCGTAAGGAGAATCATCATCTCTAATGGTGTCATCAGCAAAGCGCCTAGCACGGTTGTCATCGACATCATCACCCGCAGTAAGACCTGTAGAAGGACCGCGTCGATCCGCTGGAGAACTTGAGGCATATCCCGGAGCCTGGAATTGTGCCTGGTCTGGTATAAGGCCTTATGCCCAATTATCTGAGGGGACATATCTCGAACTACCGGCCGGTCCAGAAGAAGTAGGCATATACTCTGACTTATGTTAATGAATAGGAGGATCTTTGCCAAGAATATGAGGTGCAAGAGGTACAGACATCCTATACCCCCTCATCTCGCCAATCAGAAGGCCAATGCTCCCATGAAGTAGGCTAATCTTAACTTTGAGCTGATCGCTCTCTCTCTCTCTTTCTCCATGGCAATGGCATGGGCCTCTCTCTCTCTTTGCCATAGGTCCCTCTCTCGAGCAAGCAACCTGGCAATCTCCTCTTGTATATACCCCTCTCTAGGGGTGGCTGTGCCCTCAAGATCTCTCACCCTAGCCTATAAGGTATCTACATGCAACCTTAAGTGGGCCTCCGAAGCCTAACAAGTGCATGCTTTAACACCGAGCACTCTACCACCACTCATAGGGTAATCATCCATGATAGGTCCGGCTGAGGACTACAGGAACCAAGTGAAGTAATCAGTGTCCTCTGTGATGAAACCGTCGAAGGAGCTTGTCATATAGTCAGGATTATCCAAAATCACCTCGGAACATGAAAGCTCCTAAGGTGGGTCCCTGGATACTCTAAAAGATCAACATAACCTGATGGTAGGTCCTCTTAGCCAAGAAAAACTTTGAGCTCGACAAAGCCTAGAACTAGAGCCATACTTGTGACTCAACCATAGCATAGGTGAACTTACACCTAGCCAATTACCGCCCATCATAGGGGTAGTTGAGTATCTTGCCCTAGGTGACACAATCCAACACAGCGCCATGGGTGGACGGCTACATCAAAACAACTTTGGTGATCGTGCATAGGGGCTAGGCATATGCCCTAGGATAAATCTTTGAAGAAAGGTCGAAATACTGTGGACGCAGGGTCAAGATATACTTATATGCCCACCATGTCAAAATCTACCAACCCTCTAGGCTCCTGAAGCCCTATAGCAAAGCCTACCTTAAGAAAGTGATAAAGAATCCATAAGAAAGGGACCCCTAATCATAGGCCCCTATATTTGACACTATTCTCATGGCTCCTAGCAGCC
Source organism: Quercus robur (assembly GCF_932294415.1). NCBI lineage: Eukaryota > Viridiplantae > Streptophyta > Magnoliopsida > Fagales > Fagaceae > Quercus > Quercus robur. The sequence continues at coordinate 36,532,523 of NC_065542.1, read as the reverse complement.
TGTAAGTCAGCACTAACCGTTGTTGCCAAACAAGCAACTTCTGATTAAATAGAAGAAGAATTGCTTGAAAGTGATGTCCTCTGGCTTCAACTCCCAGGGTATGCTCACCCTCAGCCATTCCATGTGGATCTGAGGCTTGTCGGTAGGTCCAAAATACTGTCTCCTCACTGGGGTAAAGGGATAGCGAATGCCTAAGAGCTCTTTCACAACATCAAAATCTACAAAATCGGTCAGGACCAGATACCCACCGAATCTAAGGCTCAGAATGGCTGTCCAGTAGAGGGGGAAGACTGCATACTCCCTATAACTCAAATGAAAGGTACCAGTCTCTGCGTGAAATCGTTGCACCAAAGTCTTTGGTATCGCATGCCTCATGGAATAGGGAGGAATCCTCAGGAACTCCTCAAAACCCTACTCAATCAAAAAGCCACAATAGTGCACATTTGTCTCAAGGTTGAACAAGCAGAGAAGGAATGAAGATTGGGCTCCCTGAACGTGAATCTTGTCAATGGCCTACACCCAAAATTAGAAAAGTTACCAGCTAGCATGCATATCTACACATTTAGATTTGACAATTGAAAGAGAAAAAGGAACATACATGAGCCTTCCAAATTTAAGTGGAAGGATGCCTTTTCAGACCATGCTGAAGGTGAGTACCGGCTATGTTGTCATCAAACTTTCCAGCATAGTCCTCAGCCCTAAACAAACCAGATAGAAACCTCGGTCTATGACTATGGTGCTTTAGAGTTCCTGGGCCTAGATCGGCCCTGTCATTGGCCTCTAAGTCAACATCCACATCAAACATGAGCTCCTCATCCAACTCCTCACTCCTTGGGCCTTCCCTCTCCTCAGTTCGAGGGAACTGTGAAGAACTGCCTCCTGAACCAGTGCGAGATTGAGATGAAGCACTGGCCATAACCACCGAGCACGACTCCTAGTACGAAGTTCTTTATGTATGCCCCTAGGGGGCGCAGGGTCATCACCACCTTGGTTGAAGTTCCTCTAAAGAGTCCGCACAACTTGTAGACTAGCTGACACATTATCATCATCGCTACTAGACGAATTAGCTTAAGATGGAACAATGGCAAGAGCCTTCCCGCGAGCACTGTTGGATCTCATCCATCAAGACATAACTTACGAAAGCAAATTTAAGATTGGTTAGTAAGCCCAAAAAACATTTGGCAATGCAAGTAAACATATGAGTAGGTCCAACCCTACTGCCTAACACCTGTCATGCATATCCATACCAAAATGTCATTTTTTTCTCAAAAATATCAAGTTTTTCAAAATGCTTCTCTCTCAAGATTCAGATTCGACCATGACCGTTTAATCCTATCTCTTTTGCCTCAAAAGTATCCAACTTTTCAAAATACCTCTCCTTTGGGATTCAAATTCGGCCACAACCTTTTAATCATATCTATTTTGCCTCAAAAATACCAAGGTTTTCAAAATACCTCTCTCAAGATTCAAATTCGGCCACGAACATTTAATACTATCTCTTTTGCCTCAAAAATATCAAAAATTTCAAAATACCTCTCTAAGGATTCAAATTCGGCCACGACCATTTAATCCTATATCTTTTGTCTCAAAAAAATCAAATTTTTTCTCTCTTAAGAAATTCATCCAAGACCGTTTATCTCATCAGAATTCAGATTTGGCCATAACCATTTAATCTTAACAGCCTTTCTACGAGATTTAGATTCGTCCATGACCATTTATCTCATCAAGATTCAGATTCGGCCATGATTGTTTAATCCTAACAGCCTCTCTACAAGATTCAGATTTATCCATGACTGTTTATCTCATCAGGATTCAAATTCAGCCACAACCATTTAATCCTAACAGCCTCTCTCCGAGATTCAGATTCTACCATGATCGTTTAGTCTTATCAGGATTCAAATTTGGCCATAACCGTTTAATCTTAACAGCCTCTCTCTGAGATTCAGATTTGACTGTAACCATTTAATCCTAACAGCCTCTCATTAAGGATTTAGATGCCTCTCTTCGAGATTCAGATTCAGCCACGACCGTTTAACTCATCAGGATTCAGATTTGGCCATGACCATTTAATCCTAACAAACTCTCCCCGAGATTTAGATTCGGCCATGACCATTTATCTCATCAGGATTTAGATTCAGCCACAACTGTTTAGCCTTAACAACCTCTCTCTCTGAGATTCAGATTCAGCCACGACCATATATCTCATCAGGATTCAGATTCGGCCATGACCATTTAATCCTAATAGCCTTTCTACGAGATTTAGATTTTGCCACAACTGTTTATCTCATCAGGGTTCAAATTCGGCCACGATCGTTTAATCCTAACAGCCTCCCTTCGAGATCCAGATTCATTCGTGACCGTTTATCTCATCAGGATTCAAATTCAACCACGACCGTTTAATCCTAAGCTCTCAAAAATACTCATACCTCAAGTTACACTATCGCCAGGTCTTCAAGATCTCAAGATTTCCAATTACCATGCATTTTCCTTTATGTCTACTTTGCATTTTATTTCTAGCATTCGTAGCATCCAACATTCTCATGTGGCATAATAAATTAAGTTTTTCTAGCATGAATAGGTACAAACACACGCATAAAAAAATTTAAGTTTTTCTTGCCCAAACATGTGGCCTAAAACACTGGTAGGTCACCCTAACATTCTTCAAGCCGAATGGCATGACATCGTTGGTGTGAGTTCCCTAATGAATGGTGAACACTGTTTTGGCTTTGTCTTCTTCCGCCATCTTTATCTGATTATAATCCAAAAATCCCTCCATAAAGGAGAAGAACATGTTAGTCGCGGTGTTATCAATCAGGGTATCAATTGTGGCAAGGGAAAATTATCCTTTAGGCTGGCCCGATTCAAATCTCTATAATCAACGCACATGCGTACTTTCCCACCTTTCTTTGGCACGGGACCAATGTTGGCAACCCAATCGGAGTAGGCTATGGTGGTAAGAAAATCGGCTTTCAACTACATTTCTACTTCTTCTTTGATTTTGAGGATAATCTCTAACTTCATCCTTTGTAGGGCTTGCTGCACTAGAAGGCATTCATATTTAACTGGAATCTTGTGGACAATGATCTCGATACCCAATCCTGGCATATCTTAATAAGACCATGCAAAGATTTCCTTAAATTCCTTCAGTAGTGCTATGAGCTCATCTTTCATGTCTTTAGGAAAGTTCACCCCGACCTTGACGGGTTTTTCCGTCTCGCCCTCATTGGCTAGGTTTATCACCTCTGTCTCTTCTATATTGGGCTTGGACCCTTCGCTCTCTTTGTTCAAAGCTTCAAGGATGTTCAAGGTAAGTTTGGGACGTCTTCCATTCCTTCAACATCATGATCCAACTCTATTGTCTCATTCACATCATTTACACCTACGTTATGGCAAAGGGACAATGTACCCACTTGGGAATCAAAGCAAATCCTATAGAGCGGAACATATACAAAGTAACATAAGATAATTTGCCCACACATATTCATAGGAAAGCAATAAAGAGAGATGCAAGAATTTCCTAAATAATACGTTGAATATTTCATTAATGGATTATGGGTAGGAAAAAACAAAGTTCATGCCTAATAATGATAAAAGGGAAATATTCTTTTTTTGTTGTTTCTAGGAAAACAAACTAGGGAAATGAATTAGGAATAAAAATAAAGCAAGAAATAGCATAAGCATGCAAAACAAACTAGATACGCTATTCCAACCATCTCAGGTGATCGAGAGGCCCAATAACTCGATGATGAAATATGCCTTACTCAACTAGTGCAACCACAAAGCAAAGGCTCAATGGTCCAAAGGCCTACCGCCTTGCTTGGCATCCCTGGTTGGATAGTAGAAGTTGGATTATCCTCAGGAGATATGATAGCGTTCACAGAGAACTCTTTAGGACAAAGCTGAATAATGCAAGCTAGATCAGGCTCTTCATCTTCCAATTCTTTGAAAGGTTCTGGCATAATGGCCTCGACCGAAGATGGAAAAGTGGTCCTTATATGGGGAATAGGCATCCTTGAAGTGTTGCACTTCCTCTTCTTGCCTCTAGAAGCTTAAAAGAGTTCCTCATAAGTGGGTTCGTACTCTAAACCGAATCTTCCTTTGTTATCTAAGAGTTCAATGAAAGTAGGGCTCTCATGTCCTACGGCTTTGAGGCCTTGGCCTAATTTGTAACCAAACTTGAGCATTTCCTTCGCGGCCATTAGAACTACTGTGGTCCAGCCGGACTCGGTCTCGAAAGTGATAGGCCAAAAACGTATTGACCCATTGTGATAAATTAACTAATTAATTTAGCCAAGTGAATTAATTAAGTTAATTACATGCAAAGCTCATGGTAGCACAAACAAATCACCAATTAAACTAAGTATGCAGCAGAAAATAAATTGACATGATGATTTATTAACGAATGGGAAAAACCTACATGGCAAAAACCCCACAGGGTGATTTTAAGGTCACCACTCCCGAGAATTCACTATTATCAAAACAAGCGGTTACAACTAAAGGAATCCCAGTATCTTATACCAACCTACAGTTGAACCCTTACCCCAATACCCAATTGGACTTGTTCTATAGTGATAATATCTCCTTATAATGCACGACTCTCAGTACATGACTAACTGATAGTTTTTAGACCCCTTAAAACAATTGATTTAACCTAGGTAATTAGTCAAGTTGTTACTTAGTCCAATTAAACAAATCTAGGTTATCACAATAACACAGATCAAATCATGCAAAGCAGCAGAAAATAAATAACATAAGATATGATCACCCAGGAAACCAAACCGGTAAAAACGTGGGGAGGATTTGACCTAACTATCCTCAAGGTAAACTTGAATCCACTATCTTGAAAGAATCGAAGTTCATTCAATAAGACTTACAAGCCCCCACACTCGACTTCTTATTGCTACCAGCAAGTAGAACTTACTAACACGACCACGTGCAAGCTCCAAATCCACGGACTCCTTCTTTCTTGGATTCACCACCAGATACAAGCACACCCGCTTGTGTTTTCTTTAAGCTTCAATGGCAGCAACTGAATTGATCATCAAGGTGTAGATAAATCTTCTCCTTGAAAACCGTAAGTTTGTGTAAAGGAAAGCTCCTCTAGATCTCACAAGAGATTTACACAAACCGCAATATGAGCAACACTAAAACATGGCTAGGGTTTGCCTTTTATACTTAGGACAAATAAGAAACCCTAAAAACATTTTAAAACACCTAGGGCTGAGTTGGAAAATTCTGCAGAAAAAACATTCTGCCCGAGCTTCGATCGATCGAGCCTAAACTTCGATTGATCGAGTCAGGCCGAAAGGCATAATGCTTTCCTGCATTAACTCGATTCCAACTTTATATAAATGCACAACTTTGAGCAAGACTAAAACACTTCTAAGCACATTGTTTTGATCATGGTTTGCCAACAATACAAATTAGAGTTCTAAATACATAAAAACCTAAGTCTTTAGAACCTAACACTAACCAATTCCGCAGATCCCAGTATGCGACTTCAATCACCAACTAGAGAAGGTTGTTGGTTGCAAAGTTCTTTAATTTATCACACGATGAAGATAGAGAAGATGCTTGGTCACAAAACTCTACGGTGTACAAACACAGCAGCTTCTTCACAAGAAAGATGAACTAGGGCAAATTTTGTCTTCGGTCACAATTTGCTTGAACAAACTTTGCTCAACACTTATGCAACTTGTGTCCACCTTTGACAGCCCTTAAAATAATCCTTTTATATGTCTAAGGTTGTGAGAAAAGAAAACCCAAACATACAATCACAGAATGAATGAAAAACAATCTTGAAAAACTTAATTTCATAAACCTCGACAGATACCCTATTGTCGAGCTACTGTCGAGCCACGGGCTTTAACAGCTCTACAGGTCTCAATAGATAGCTAGCTGTCAAGCTTTAATGAACAGTACTTTTCACACTTAAATCTTGGACAAACTTGCATGCCTTCAACACTTGAACTTGAAACAAGGTTTTTTGAAGTATTAAACACATCCTAGATTTACCCAAATACAAGTAAAGTGTGTTTTGTCAAAGGATTAGCCAATTTCATAAAATAGTGACATATGTTCCTAATAAGTAAATCACATATGTCCTGTAAGGTTGAATTTATTCAACCATCTAATTGGCTTTATTCCGTGCCAAATTTGCTTGTAATTCAGCATTTAGTAACCCTGTATTTAGGTGGGATTGTTGTAAGGGTAGTGAGTGAGATAGTGTGAAGATTGCTCAAGAGTGTGCAAGAAAACAGAGTGTCGCGGCTGGGACTCGCGGGTGGACTCGCGGCTTCAACCCGTCAGAAGATGCACACGTGCCAAGCATGCTGGAAGATGAACAGTCATGCTAGCTGGAGCACTACAGGACAAAACAGGACAACTGGCCATACGGTTAACTCGCGACTGGATCTCGCGACTTGGTCAAGCCGCGAGGTCAAGCCGCGAGCCACCCCTGTTTTGGAAAAACCTGACGTTTCGCATTCCTCTTCACTCCAGTATAAATACCCTTTTAACCCACGATTGAAAGAGAGCTTCCAGAGAGAATTTTGAGAGAGAAACCCTAAAGAAAAACCAGATTGTTTCACCCACAATCTCTACCTTAGAGTCTCATCAAATTCCCTCACTCTCTTCCTCTCCATTGTCAAATCCTTGAGAGGCATTATACCAAACCTGGTTCTCACCATTATCATCTCTGTGAGACAGACGTTTGGAGTTCTGGGAAGCAGTTAGGAAGGAGCCAATCTTCATTGGTTGATGCTACGGTATAGTAGCGGAATCCGGAAAGCTAGAAAAGAAAAAGGTTCGGCGCAACCTCGTTGGAGCAAGAAGCTTGGAGGGCTTAGGTGCATTGGGTAGATTAGGCTTGGAGGGTCTATTACTGTCCTTGTATCCCAACTGTATTTTCTAGTGGATTGATTACCGCTTGGAGGGCGGCGGAGAGGTTTTTCGCCGAGGTCTTCGGTTTCCTCTTCGATAACATATCTGGTGTTATCTCTGTGTTTGCATCTTCCTTCCTCTCTTTCTCTGCCTTTACATTATCTGCTGTGGTTTATTTTGTTGTGGCTTAGATAGTTATTTAATCAATTCTATATTACAGCATATGTTAAGTTTTCGCACACTAGTTGTTTGACATATTGCTCGGGTTGGTTAAGTTGGTTTTTGGGGGTCTAAACGTTCAAAAGTGTTTTTGTACACGTTATTGAACTTTCAATTGGTATCAGAGCGGGTACACAGCTGTTTGGTTTCATTACCATTGTGTGATCCTTGACTCCCTTTCTTTTTGAGATGGATAGGTCTCAATCCCTTAATGCACCTCCATATTTTGATGGAAGTAATTATGCATTTTGGAAGGTTCGTATGAGAGCTTTTTTATGCTCTATTGATGAATCCGTGTGGGATGCTGTTGAGATTGGTTGGACCAAACCTGAGGCAGCCAAATCCACATGGGATAAGGCAGCACTTGCTACATCTAATGCTAACAGTAAAGCACTAAATGCTATTTTCTGTGGTGTGTCTCCAGATGAATTTCACAGGATTTCTCACATTACCATTGCCAAAGATGCATGGGAGATTCTGGAAACAACTTATGAAGGCACGAAGAAAGTAAAAGATACCAAGTTACAAATGCTGACCACTCGGTTTGAGGAGCTCAAGATGAGTGAGGATGAGTCTTTCGACTCTTTCTATGGGAAGTTAAATGAAGTGGTTGTCAGTAAGTTTAACTTGGGGGAGAAGATGGAGGACTCAAAGATTGTAAGGAAGATCCTTCGATCATTGCCGGAAAGCTTCCGTGCTAAAGTGACAGCCATTGAAGAGAGCAAGGATCTTGACGACATCAGAGTACAGGAGCTGGTCGGTTCTCTGCAGACTTATGAGATGTCGCTGCCCAATCAACGTAAGAGCAAATCCCTTGCTCTAAAGACCACTAATGAGAAGGTGGAAGATCAAGGCTCATCGGGAGAAGATATGGTGGACAAAGATGTAGCCTATCTTGTTAAAAATTTCAGAAAGTTTTTGAAATTCAAAAACAATGGAAAATTTGATGATAAGAGAAAATTCCAAAATTCTGGAAGGGAGAAGAGGGATTTCAACAGGAAAGATGGAAAAGAATCCCAATCCACACAAGGTGTCACTTGTTTTGAATGCAACGGGCATGGACACTTTAAGAGGGAATGTCCGAATTATTTGAAATCGAAAGGCAAGGTGTATGCCACGACCCTGAGTGACTCAGATTCATCTGACTCAGAATCTGAAGAAAGCTGTGATGGAGAGGGGAACTATTCAGCTTTCATGACTATTGCTCATGTTGAGTCGTCGGAGGAGTTGAATTTGCTTGTACAAGACCTTGGAGAACATAGTGATGATGAATCACTAGGAATTGTTGAAGAATCGGAAGCTGAAGAAGAAGAGAGCACAGCAACTCTTCAAGAAAATTACAACTCACTCTTGGAGAAGTCAGGTGAATACACAAGGGTAGCCAAGGCTGCTGTGAGAAAGATGAAGAAGGCTGAGGAGGACTACAAAAGTCTCCTAATCCGGTATAGGGAGGCCAAATGCGAGATTGAAACTTTGAATGGTGAGCTGTCCGAAGCTTACACTAAAGTAAGATTTCTTGAGAATGAGGTGATGCAAGCAAATGCTAAAATAGAGAGGGTCACCACCAAGAAGTTAGATGATGTTATATCATCTCAAAAGAGCTTCTCAGACAAATCCGGACTGGGATATACCGGAGGAAGTAGTTCAACTGGAAATGTCACCAAAGAAGTGAAGTTTGTCAAAGCCAAAGATCCAGTTGTAGCTGACCCTACTGGTGTGAAGCTCGAGGTGGAGGAGAAGAAGAATGTGGTGGACCAACGGATGCTGAATCATCGTAATCAGTCTATGGGCAGGTCTGAGTCTCGTGCCAAGTCACGTCCACGACCACAAAGAGGTCCTAGAGGAATGTATGTGTGCCATTATTGCGGACTTCAAGGGCACACTCGACCAAATTGCCAAAAGCTGAGAGCAAAGAACAGTGCAACTCCTCAAAGGTCAGGAGGACCAAGAATTGATAGGAGAACTTGGGCAGGTGATCAACCTAGAGAGCAAAATGGAGATCCCGGAATGATGAACGTGATGAAGATGATTGGTGCATTCACCAACTGCTTGGAAAGCTTCTCACGAAGGTTTGAAAGTCCTAACTCCCGTACCCAATCCTTTAAGGAAATCACCCCAAACGCAAGTGACGTGTGGGTGAAAAGGGGTACTCATGCATAAGCATTACAACATGTCCATGCATTAATACTTCCTATGCTTTGTGACTATGTTTGTTTGGTCTGCTTGTTGTGTTTGTTCTTGGTTGCTTGATTATTCTTCTTGTGAATATTTCTTAATTGTGTTTTATCAATCTTTTTGTTTCTTGAGTCAAAAATCCAAAAATTACATAAAAATTTGAAAATCAAAAAGCTTGATCGACTTTGTTGAGTTTTGTCTTAAAACTCGTTTTGCCTTGTACCTTTGTGCTAATGGCTTTGTGCATTTTCGAGCATTGCTTGTTTTCATGCACTCATATCACTGTGGGAAAAATCTGGAAATCTATGTGATTGTTGTAAATAGATCTTCAAGCTTGTCATGAATGATTAGTGAATGGTTATGTTGATCTTGAAACATGCATAGACTTGTGTCTATATCTCTTCCCACTCTTTATTTTTGTTTTGCTAAAAAGAGCTCACCAAATGTAAATCTCCAAATGAAAAGAGATATTGAGCTGCAAAAGCCTGTCGCACATTCTAGTATTTGACTAGGAAAAAGGGTAAGCGACCTTATATTAAAAGTGAAATTTCTTTCAAAAAGGCCAAAGGCCTGTTCTTCAAAAGAGAAATGTTGTCTATCCCTCTCACAATGAGAGATGATTGTCTCAAAAAGATCAAAAAGATCAAATGCTATGATTGTTAGTGGAGTCAAATGAAAAGCTCCAAGTTATGTTATCAAGTTGTGTGGGAGGTCATATATTCATATTTCTATAATTGAGATTGGTCACATGATCTAGTGCTAATTGTGTATGCCTTGGTTGAATTGATCATTGAAGCTTCACATTAGACAAAAGACTATCTCATTGTTGATATCCACACACAACACACAAGTTTATGTTCAATAAATGCCATATTCATTTGTGTGATTGTACTTGATAAAATGTGTTTTCACATGCTCAATCTTTGTTAATTCAAGCACAAAAAGATTTTTGAGTGTTTTAGGTGTTTTTGGAAAGTGTTTTGATGGAAAAATCTGAAAATTTCAAAAATACAGTTTTGCCCTGTTTTGGCGGCTCAGTCGCGGGTATGTCAAGTCGCGAGCCTCAGTCGCATCTTCGCTGGTCATGTTTGGCGACTTGTTCGCGAGTGGAAGGTCCAGTCGCGAGGATCACTCAGAGATTTTCGCGGCTCAGCTCGCGACTCACTCGCGGGTAGACCTTCCAGTCGCGAAAAACACTTAGAAAAATTTTTCAAAATTTTACTCTTGAGTGCTTTGGCGGCTTGAGCTGGCGACTGTGTGGCGACTTAATCCAGTCCCGAAAATCGCGTGTTTTGCAGAAACAGGAGCAGTTTTTAAACTTTTTCAGTTTTTCCCTCGAACTTTTGTAACTGTTCATCTTCTCTTTAAACTGTTCTTCCTCCCAAAACTCTTCGTGAATCCATTTTTCAAACCCCTTTGGTGCTTCATTTCTTCTCCAAATCATCAAGAAAAGGTATGGGTTTTGTCTTCTCAATCTCATTTTCTTTTTCCTGCATATTTCTGTTGCTGTTTGGACTGGTATTGTATTCGTTATACTTATCTCTATGTGTAATGGGTATGGAGTGTCTTGTTTGTTATTGTTCTCACCTATTTTCATGCTGAGCAATCACAATGTGTTTTTCATTGTTCTGATTTTTGCTTATTATTGAATCTGAGAATCTTTTCTGAAATGGGTTTGGTGTCTATGTGACTTACTCATTACACTTGCCTGAATATTGATGTTGGTGTTTGGTTTTGATTCTGAGTTGATATGATAACATAATGTGTGTTTCTCTACCACGTGCTCCAGTGTGGATGTTTGGTTTCTTCATGTTTGAAATATTTTCCCCATGTTCATGTCTCTGATGGAGTGATTTATGTTATCTGCTCAAAATGATTCAAATGCTGTTTCTTATTGCATATCATGGTCCTGTTAACCTGTCTCAATGACAGTTGTGATGTCTTTCTTTTTCTTGGTGCACTTTTACCAAGTTTGATGCACGTATTAGTTTGTGTTTCTGTGTATTGTTGGAAGGTTTGGTTGGGTCTGCACTATTTTCAGTCGGGGTTTTATATTGAAATATTGTTTACTCTGAATCTTGTTGACAATCTTTTGTGGGGTATTGTTGCTTGGTTCTTTTCTGTTGGCCTGTTCTCTTGCAGATGTCTCGTCGATCTTCCAGGGGTAAAGACATTGTTGCTGACGAACCAGCAACACCAGTTGCTAAAAGGCTATGTAGCACGGGTGCGTTTCGGGACTCGGGTGCGGGTGCGGGTGCGGGTGCGGGACTCGGCAATTTTTGAAAAAGGTGGGTGCGGGTGCGGCGGGACTCGGCGATTAAAAAATTATTAAAAATATTTTTATTTATATTTTTAATATATTGCTAAGCATACTTTTTTACATTATACAAATATATACCAAATTTAAGAGCAATAAACAATAGTAGATAATAACTAAAACATGATGTTCATAAATTAAACACAACCCACAAGATTGAAACTAATGAAAAAGAGGCAGAGAGCTAATGAGAGTGAGAAACGAGTGAGTAGGGTTTAGTATTTAGATTAAACGGTGCGTTCTGTGTGTGTGTGTTTTTTTTTTTTTTAATTTCGGCCGTTTCGGCCAATATCGGCCTGAATCGGCCTGAATCGACTGATATCGGCCGATATCTGCCGATACGGCCCGAGTCGGCCCGATTCGGCCCGAGTCGGAGCCGCATCGGCGTGAGTCGGCGCGAGTCGGCTGAGATCTCGAGCCTGCCACGTGGAAGGACTCGGTCGGACGTGGCCGGACGCGCGGGCAACGGCGTCCCTTGCGCGTCGCCGCGTCCGACGCGGGTGCGGCACCTCCGGTGCCGCGTCCGTGCTTCATAGCTAAAAGGACTCGTCTATCATCTCAAGCATCTCAAGATCCCAATGAGGAGAGATTCAGAGTTCCCCTTAACTCACACGCCTACTCAAATGTGTTTGACAAGTCAACAACTATAGTGGAGCGGGTAGTAGAGTTCAACACCTTAGGGACTACTTTCATCCCTCGAATCTTTGAGAAACGAGACTGGGCAAACTTGTTCGGAAACTTTGATGATCCAATGGATGAGCTGGTCAAAGAATGCTTCTCCAATGCATCTGATCTTGGACCTATCCTCGTTTTCTGGGTCAGAGGAACAGAGTTTAGTGTTACCCCAGACTCCATCGCAAATCTTCTCGGCATCACCAGACCTCAGAATGTGAATTTAACTCCCTATGATGAACGAAATCCAGAGGTTGGAGAAATCTTACAAATCCTAGGACACGATCATGAGGTATCCAGTGCAGGAACTTCCATCAGCACCGCAAAGTTTGCACCTGAGCTGACCACACTGAAGTTGATCATGTTCACCAATCTCTACCCACTGTCCAACACTACATTCATCAATCTTGGGAGAGCTATATTTCTGTGTGATCTCATTACCGGAGCCCCCATTGATATATGTGCTCACATCTACTACAACTTGAGGAAGACCGCGTGTCGATCTACAGCTCGAGGAATCATTCCATTTTGCAGTCTTGTCATGAAACTCATCCTTAGTGCAGGCATTACTCCTCCTGCAGATGGTAAAATGTTGACTCGTCAACGTCCCATTTCTTTGTTCACTCTTCAAGCGAGCAGAAGTCACTCCTCCAAATCACCAAGAAGTGCTCACATCTCTCCAGTTCCTTCATTTGACCCTGACTCAGAGACACCTGCACATACCACATCTGCATCTCGTGATGTTCCTGAAACTTCACCGGCTGGTATTCCGCAAGCACAAACTACTTCTCATACTGACAGAGTTGGCAGTGTACTTGAGCATATTCAGAAACGCGTTGATGAGCTTGTGGCACTTCTCTACTCCACAAACAACCATGTCCAAATGCGCCTCGAGACTATGGAGAATCAGCTAGATGAGATTCAACGAAAGTTGGACGAGAGTCTTTAGCTATTCGTGACAAAAAGGGGGAGAGCATTCAGTAAGGGGGAGAAAAGTTCAAAAGGAAGTGTGCATAGTGATAGGGGGAGTACACACATACTTTTGTTTTTCGTCTTATCTTCTAAACTTATGGTTCTTATGGTTTTGATACACTGTGTTTTGGTGTATAACTGTTTCTAACTCTTTTCATATACTCTTGGTTTAATCTTTAATATATGTTTGATGATGTTATTCAGGTATTTGTTGGTTTGTACCCATATGCTTATGTAAGCTTTTAGGGTTATTGTTTTATGCATAGTTTGTAGGCTTTATGGTATGTACCATGCTTAAGTGCAGCCTTTATGCTATGTTGAAATCAGTACTTTAATCTAAATGTTCTGCATTTTGGTTTATGTACTGTCACTCTTGTGCCCTTGTAGGATTGTTCCTAGATGCATATGCCTTGTGTGCTATGCATTGGTTGAGTGTTGAGCATACAAGTGTCTTGCCTTGTGCTTGTTAACTTGTATGTCTTTGTGTTCATTCCAAGTGTGAATGAGCACTGTGATCACTACCTTGTGGTGTTCACTTGGTTGATCAAGCCATGGTTTGTTTATTAACTCCATCTTTGCCTGATCTCATATTGCCTGTTTCATATGCATTTATAATTTTCTGCTTACAATGATCATGGTGTATTGTTGTGTTTCAGGAGTTTATGTTCATATGATTCAAGTGCTTCACAGCTTCTAGAGTTAGGTGTGAGTGAGTTTTGATCAACTGTTCCCAACTCACATGTTAAGTCTAGAGTCTGTTTTAGGGTTTTGTCACGGAATAGCCAAAGGGGGAGATTGTAAGGTTGAATTTATTCAACCATCTAATTGGCTTTATTCCGTGCCAAATTTGCTTGTAATTCAGCATTTAGTAACCCTGTATTTAGGTGGGATTGTTGTAAGGGTAGTGAGTGAGATAGTGTGAAGATTGCTCAAGAGTGTGCAAGAAAACAGAGTGTCGCGGCTGGGACTCGCGGGTGGACTCGCGGCTTCAACCCGCCAGAAGATGCATACGTGCCAAGCATGCTGGAAGATGAACAGTCATGCTAGCTGGAGCACTACAAGACAAAACAGGACAACTGGCCATACGGTTAACTCGCGACTGGATCTCGCGACTTGGTCAAGCCGCGAGCCACCCTGTTTTGGAAAAACCTGACGTTTCGCATTCCTCTTCACTCCAGTATAAATACCCTTTTAACCCACGATTGAAAGAGAGCTTCCAGAGAGAATTTTGAGAGAGAAACCCTAAGGAAAAACCAGATTGTTTCACCCACAATCTCTACCTTTGAGTCTCATCAAATTCCCTCACTCTCTTCCTCTCATTGTCAAATCCTTGAGAGGCATTATACCAAACCTGGTTCTCACCATTATCATCTCTGTGAGACAGACGTTTGGAGTTCTGGGAAGCAGTTAGGAAGGAGCCAATCTTCATTGGTTGATGCTACGGTGTAGTAGCGGAATCCGGAAAGCTAGAAAAGAAAAAGGTTCGGCGCAACCTCGTTGGAGCAAGAAGCTTGGAGGGCTTAGGTGCATTGGGTAGATTAGGCTTGGAGGGTCTATTGCTGTCCTTGTATCCCAACTGTATTTTCTAGTGGATTGATTACCGCTTGGAGGGCAGCGGAGAGGTTTTTCGCCGAGGTCTTCGGTTTTCTCTTCGATAACATATCTGGTGTTATCTCTGTGTTTGCATCTTCCTTCCTCTCTATCTCTGCCTTTACATTATCTGCTGTGGTTTATTTTGTTGTGGCTTAGATAGTTGTTTAATCAATTCTATATTACAGCATATGTTAAGTTTCCGCACACTAGTTGTTTGACATATTGCTCGGGTTGGTTAAGTTGGTTTTTGGGGGTCTAAACGTTCAAAAGTGTTTTTGTACACGTTATTGAACTTTCATGTCCTAATATAAAGCATTATGGATCATGGAAACTAGCTTGAAGCTATGGAAAAATGCTTCAAGGAAGGCATTGGCATCGATGTAGGGGATAGATGTCTCCTGGAAGATAGTCATGGGCTTTTCAGCCATAATGGTGATCAACTAAATTTTGGAGATAAACTTAAGTCTCTGATGAAGGGTAGATGCGACTACACCTACTATATTCAACCAAGGCCTCCCTAAAGGCATGTTGTATGGAGAGTCAACCTTAATTACTTGGAAGTTGACCATAAAGGATTTTGGGTCGATCTCAATCATTAGCTCGATCTCGCCTTGCACTTCTCGATGCATGCCGTCAAAGGCTCTGATGATCATAGTGCTAGGCTTAATAAGAGACATATCCACTTTCAAGTGCTCAAGAGTGGCCATCGAGAAAATATTCAGGGCTGATCCATTGTCGATTAGCACCCTTGCGACAATCATGTCTTCACACTTGACTATGATATGCATGGCCAAGGTATGATCTTTACCTTCTAGAGGTAACTCATCATCGGAAAAGGAGATTTGGTTGGTGGCTAACACTAATGTTAGGACATATGTGATTCACTTGTTAGGAACATATGTCATTGCTTTATGTAATTGGCTAATCCTTTGACAAAACGCACTTTACTTGTAATTAGATAGATCTAGGATGTGTTTAATACTTCAAGAAACCTTATTTCAAGATCAAGTGTTAAAGCCATGCAAGTCTGTCCAAGATTCAAGCTAAGAAAGTGCCTGTCATTAAAGCTCGACAGTTAGCATCTATTGAGCTTGAAGAGCTGTTCCAGCCCTGTGGCTCGACAGCAACTCAATAGATAGCCATCTGTCGAGGTTTATGAAAAATAGAGTTTCAGTTTTGTTTTGACTCCAATCCGTGATAATGTGTTTGAGCTTTCTTTTCTCACAACCCTAGACATATAAAATGATTATTTTAAGGGCCATCAAAGGTGACACAAGTTGCACAAGTGTTGAGCAAAGTTTGTTCAAGCAAATTGTGACCGGAGACAAAATTTGCCCTAGTTCATCTCTCTTGTGAAGATGTTGTTGAGTTTGTACACCGAAGGGTTTTACGACCAAGCATCTTCTCGATCTTCATCATCTGGATGAATTGAAGAACTTTACAGCCAACAATCTTCTCTAGTTGGTGATTGAAGTCGCGTACTGGGATTCGCGCAATTGGTTAGTCACGTACTGGGAGCCGTGCATCAAAAGGAGAGATTGTCACTACAAAATAGGTCCAATTAGGTATTAGGGTAAGGGTTCAACTGTAGGTTGGTAAAAGGTACTGAGATTCCTTTACTTGTAACCACTTGTTTTGATAATAGTGGATTCTCGAGAGTGGTGACCTTAAAATCACCTAGTGGGGTGTTTGCCATGTAGGTTTTCCCCATTCATAAACAAATCACCGTGTCAATTTATTTTCCACTACATACTTAGTTTAATGGTGATTTGTTTATGCTACCATGCATTTGCATGTTAATTTGATTAATTAATAAATTTGGCTAATTAATCAATTAATTCATCACAAAGGGTTAATTCGTTTTTGGCCTACCAACCAATGATACCATACCCTCAAAGGAGGAATCTATAATACCGGTAGGAACATGCATTTCCTTCAATACCTTCAATAAAGCCTCATAATGGACCTTGGCAGATAGTAACAAGGCTAAGATAGAAATCTGAACTAGAAATTCGTTCAACTGCTAAATCACACTATAATCGGCCTTTCAGACGGTTTCAAGAATTCCTCGACTATGCTCTTGCCAATCTCTTTCCTCCTTTTTTCTAGTTCCTTAGGATTATAACATCGACCACTCCTGGTGAGTTCAGCTAGGCCAGAAGAGATATTAGAGCTAATCACTTCCTTTCCAATTCGGGTGGAAATCAAAGTCACATCATACTTCCTTAGGACATAATGGCTATCTTGGTAAGGGAAGGGCTTCAGCATACGGATGACCACACCCTTTTAAGTCTACGAATTTGGCATCAGGAAGAACATCTTCAAACTGATGATGACTGGGCAAGGTAGAGCGGCTTCTAAAGCTTTTGGGCCAGAAGCCCCACAGATTCCTTGTATAGACCTTGGCAAGACTAGAGGATTGAAACCTTGAATGGTGGGGATGATAGGGGTTCCCTTCTAGATAAATCCTAGAGATGGCTCCATGACTACAGGCAATGCTAAGACTAAAGGAGTAAAGCCTTCAATGGTTGGCATAGTTTGTCCTTTCTTTGGAGCTAGCACCCCTAAATCCACAAGTGATTTTGTAATCTCCTCAATGACAACCAAAGTTAGAGGAGCTGGAGGAATCCTACATAAGCACTCTTGCAAGTATTCGTCCCAATCCTTCCTTGATCCTGTTGACATAGCATTGTGGTTAGTTCCCACTTGGATACTTTGAGGTCATAGGCTGGCTACCATGCAATCCGTTTTGCACACCATCTTTGGGTTTCACAAATATTGGAGTCACTAGCTTCTTCTCCAATAGATAAGCATAAAGCTCTGCCATAGGCATGGATAATGGAGAGAATTTCCATGGTTTCGCCTTTGGATATCGGGGTTGATCAAGCCTTCCCCTCTAATTGAATGCTTAGTAAAGTGCCTGGGTTAGCTAAACCTGTTGCTGAAAAGGCCGAGCGGCTGGAGCTATATAAGCAAAAGTAACACCCTTTGGCCCTTCAGGCGCTTTGTCAATCATATGAACATCGGCTTCCTTCCCTTTGCGGCCGATCACCTTCTTCACTTGTTGTTCTATCATAGAATTTAGAGCCTCAGGATCAACTATTTTCTTATTTCTAATACCCTCATCAATGCGCTCCCCAATAGGAATCAGGCTTGCGTAGTGGGTGAGCTCGCGCCACCTTTGGGCATACTTATGGAAAGATTCCCCATTCTTCTTTTCTATCCTCTGAAGAACTGTGTGGTCAGGAGCTATCTTAATATTTAACCGGTAGTATTCTAAGAATGCATTGGCCATCTCTCTCTAGTTAGAGGTCTTTTCCAATCTCACAAACTATGTAGTTGCAGGGCCAGTTAAGCTATCAGGGAAAATCTGGCAAAGCAAAGGATAATTGTCTCCATAGGGTGCCATCTTCCTACAGAACATGAGCAAATAGGCGCAAGGATTTCCAGTGCCATCATACTTGACAAACTCAGGCGCCTTGAACTTGGGAGGCATGATGACCAAAGGGAAATTAGTCAAACTATCTAGATCGACACCTCCTCAAGTGCCAGAGCCCTCTATGATACGGATTTTCTCAGTCAAAGTCTCCACTTGACTTTTGACCTGACCGTAACCAGACTTTGAGGTCTTATCCTTAAGAGGATCCATTTCTTGGTTATTCCCTTGTGGGGTGAATGGTGGTGTAGTTTGGCCTTGATTTGGATCTGGTGGAGGTCGGTTCTCATTTTCAAAATAAGGGACGGTGACCTTTAGAGTGGGACTAGATGATTCTCGGTTCCCTCATACAACTAGCTGTTGCATCATGCACATCATTTCTACCGTCTGTTCTTTCATCTGCTTTAACTCGACAACACTTACTTCAAAAGCTGAAGGGTCACTAGTAGACATCTCTCTAGCACGAGACCTAGTGATAATGGGATCACAACGTGAGGGTAGCTTAGACTTTTCCTTTGACCAATCTTTTCTCTTTAGGATCTTGGAAAGGAAAAGAAGGGGATAGGAAAGAAATAGGGTACATTTGAAAATTTAACAATGTGAAAACATAAAACAAATCCAAAGTTAGTGTTGTTCTTGCTCATTTAAAATGCACCTATCATTTTTGAAATATTGGCTTGGACCCTAGATCAAGTATTTTTCATGGTGAGTTTCTATAGTGATGCAGAGTTAATGCATAAGCTTGGCAAGTAACCGGAACTTTCATATCATGCTCAAGATTGCGGTATGGACCCTTCTCTTTTGATTACATGGAAAAGTAATGCTTTTACAAAGTTTGACTTTTTACAATTCCCCAAGATCATGGGCTATAGACAATGGCTCTAACAGTGGGCCTTCTACAATACAAGGAAATTCAAATTTACAATGAAGAGACTTCATTTTGAATGGTCTTGCCTTCTCAAAAAAGACCTTGAACTCTTGGCAATGTCCTCATTGGCGCAGAGTTCTAGCTACTTGCCACTAATTTTATCTGTACACATTTACATGACAGGGCCATTAGTGTATGCATGCATGCCCTTGTAGGGTTGGAAACCCTTAGGGACCGAGTATGATCTAATGTGTGAGCAACGGGGTTGCATTTCCCTAGGGGTTAATCATAGATGTTGTGTAAGCAAGATGGATAGAAACTGGAGTAGAGCATGACTCTTTGATGCAAGCAAAAAGGGCAAACTTGTAAACAAAAATGGACACTGTCCCCTTGACTCATTTTGAAAACAATCCTATGAAGGATATCCTACCCTAGGCTGGGATGTTCACTCGGATTTGGCTCTTCCTGGTCCTCACGGGTCTGACATAGTCTAGGCCAACTATATGAGACACAGCTTAATTGGTAAGTTGGTCCTATTCTTAGGGGGGATCTCGATCATCTAATCCTTCCCTTCATAGAAGTTGCAGGATATAGCAGATCAAGGGGGCCTTTTCTACATAATCCTATCCACCCATATACCCAAGAAAATCCTACAATTTGGCATCCATTAACTATCTAAGGTGTTCACATCCAGCATTAGCCTTCAATGCTGAGTCCGGTTCGACCCAATATGAGGGCTGATGTCATGCATTTTGAAATGAAAGGGGAAAGACTAAAGCATAGATAAAGTGTAGCAGAAATTAAGTCTTACTACCCTTGGTTCGCACATGTGAAGGAAAGCTGTAAAGCATGCTTTAGGAAAGCAGGAAAGCTTCACACATATGAAAATATCTCAAAGTCTATTTTTGGAAAACAATTTCGAAAAACATTTTTGGAAAATATTTTTGAGTTTTGAAAATAGTTTACTAGGATAGAGTAAAAGCAATTTTCAAAAAGAAAGCCCCAAAGGCTAATGCCAATTTCAAGCCAATGTCCAAAGATTAGGATGTTATCAAAAAGCTCTAAAGGCTAAACTCTCTAAGTATCCTTAGTGAAGTCGCCAGTATGTCGACGCCTAGCGGCTGCTCGACCACCCATCACAGCAATGCTCGCACCTCTTATTTTTATATCGGCCTCGATGCGAGAGATGATTGTATGGAGGTGTGTCGTTCCTCGAGTGTATGAGTCAATTTTATGGAAATTACCAAGGGTAAGTGAAGTCGCTACCAATCATTGGGTTTTTATAGGTGTGATTGGTCACCTGACTCTATTTTATTTTATTACCAATCCTAGGCTAAGAAAAATGTTTTTTTCCTAATCTAATGTGTATGGGTAAGTTCTCAAAAAAAAAAAAAAAACAATGTGTATGGGTAAAAAATCTTGATTCTTGAGTTCGGAAGTTTGGTTATGTGTGGAGAAGGTGTTAGGCACCCCACAACGCTTGTTCAGGGACAATCCTTTATTTTGGTAAAATCATAATTTAAGAACATTGGCAGTTTAAAACAAGCTATAGGCATTAGCTTTCAAGGCTTTAAATGTGTTGGGTTTTGAGGTTTGGTTTTGGAATAGGTGTGGTCCCGATTGATGCTTTCCAAGTGTGTTTGGAATTGTTGCCAAATTTCCGTGACAACAATCCAGCAGCATTTTGCTTTTTTTTTTTTTCGTGGTGGAAATCCAACAGTGCTTTGCCTCAGATGCGTCATAGCACACAAAATGCTATTCTCACCAAGCCTTCAACTTGAGAATAAGGCAATAGGGATGCCCTATTTTCACGACGAAAATCTGACAGAGTTTCGCGTTTGGTGCGCTGGCACATCGACAGAGTTTCGCATCTGTGTATACGGTGCGTATCAACATGCTCATATTGTGACGAGCTGAAGCCCTTCAATGCATCAAGCATGTTTATGCATGTCGCATACATGAGAAAACCAATGTCACTTGGTGACATGGATCGAGACAATCACACTGCGATGATCATGCACACAATATAGCATGAATATGCACTTACAGTAATCGCCTTGAGCACATACCCATACTACAAGGTCAAAAGCTCTTATGACTAGAGACAGTCACTCCCATAGCCACGAGAGTCCATCATACAAAGTGCACAATCACCCACACACATGCAAGCATATACATATACATACATCATGCATAATGCTATCACACAGAGTAGGAAATGAAATAGACATTGCCAACATTCTAAAGGTGTGGCCTAGCAAGGTATAGGAAATGTAAAACAGACATTGCTATACCCAAGGAACGTGGCCCAAGCAAGAAGCAGGAAAAGTAAATGGGTACAAGGAGAGGGGGAACCCTAATACATGCTTAAGAGAAGAGGCTTAGAGAGAGAGAAAGAGAAGACCGCTCTAGAGGGGCTAGGCCTCCTAATCAACTGAACACTACTTGCTTCCTTGGCCTTCTTCTCATGCCTAGAAGGTTGTACCCTTGCTCTAAGTGTCTTCACTCCATGCTTGTACATGGAAAGACAAAAAACAAGCTAGCAGACAAGCAAAGAAATAAATGGAAGGAAAATCATGCTAAAGACAAGCTAGGAAAAGACACCAAACGAGGGCAAACAAACATATGAAGCACACAAAAAGGCAAATAAACATGTCATCAAACAAAAGGAGGTGTCTTAGGAGGACAAATGTAGGTTTGGATCGAGTGTTCATAGTTCCATTGGATTGGAGTATAGATGACACACAGACTCATGCATGAACATGCAGGCAAGCGTGCAAAGATGCAAAGAAGTAAAGAAAGCCAAATGGGTGGCATAAAGCAAACAAGTCCACTCTGTGCAAATCAAGCACACCAACACCACGGAGGTGTATCTCACAAATGGTTACACCCAATCAATCCTTAAGAGATATAGGTGCGGCCACACAAGCACAAGCCCAGGGAGGACACAAATCATGGCAAAGCCTAGATCTAGAGAAGCTAACATGAAGATCAAGTGTAGAAGTAAGCAAGCAAGTATAGACATGCAAAGGAAATGATCCAAACCTTTTAATATAGGCCTAGGTATACGGATAGACCACAAGACCTATATCTACACCCTATTGGAAGGGTCAAAACACAAGAAATAGAGATATTAAGAGACAAAAAGGGCTAAAGTAGTACATGGCATAGCAACCAACATAGATCTGAGCCCACAAGCATGGCATAGAGCACATAAACACAAAGATCTAAGCATAAGGATGTAGATCTAAGCACAAACATGTAGATCTAAGCAAAAACATGGCAAAGAACATACAGGCATATGGATCTAAGCATAAACATGGCAAGTAGCCTAAAATCATGTGGATCTAAGTACAAACATTAAATTGAGACATATCCTAGCCCAAGAAGGCTAGGCCAACAACATCAAAGCGATAGATCATGGCATAAGCAAGGAAACATGCTAGAAAAACTATAAAGATGTGCTAGGAAACAAGAACATGCTAAGGAAAGCAATAAAGTATTTTATTAAGCAATAATAAAGTTATGAAAAGTTATAAAGAGAAAAGGTGTGGATTGTAGCTAAAGAGCTACATCCACACCCCAAAACCTCAAATCCAAGGAATGGAACCAAGGAGAAGAAGATTGGGTGCAAGAACACTGCCTTGATGATTGTAGAGAAAAGAGAGAATCTAAGGTGTTTGAAGATGCTTTGATGTGTTTGGATGTGTTTGGGAGAGAAATTAAAGAGGGAGGAGAGAAAGAATTTGCCTAAAAACTACCCAAAAATCTTTCTTTTTTTTTTTTCTTTTTTTTGCAAAATGAGGGGTCTGGAGTCATTTATACTGGAAAAATGACCATTCGGCTTCCGGCGTACCTTGTAGGGCCATCGGTCACCCTATTGACATCAACAATTTCAGCCTTTTCTTGGTTCAACTTAAGACATGTATTTAAAGGTCTTGGATTGAGTTGATCTTGGTGTCCTTGGAAAGCTATGGATGTCTAGTTTTTAGAAAACTATAGAAATTAAAAATCTAATAGTCTGATCAGAAGTTATAGCCTCGAGAAGCATGATGATGCGCTTTTTTCGGTTTTCTAGATATCTCAACCGTTTTAACTCTGATTTCAACCCATGAATAGTCGTTAGAAAGGTAATTTGATAATATTTGTAATAGCGCTAGTCCCAACCCATTCTAATAGTTGGATCAAAATTAGGGTTTTTGGTGCCCTTGGGAGTCAACCTTGGGTCAAACTTGATCAAAGTTGACAAAAATAATTGAGTAGCTTGGGTTTGATGTAGAAACATGAAAAATGTTATTTTGGGATGATTTTGACCAACTTTGACTTTCGGTTATCCCAAGGTTGACTAGGGGCATTTTGGTCAATTTGACTTGAAATGGCACTTCAAGTGCTCCGATGCCCAAATAGGATGCGCCACGTTAATCTATTTAGTGATTTTCATCAAATTTGTTTGACCCGAGGTTGAATCTCGGGGGCACCAAAAACCCTAATTTTGATCCAACTGTCAGAACAAATTGGGACCAATTGTAGGAAAAACATAGTTTGTATCGCATATAAAACATACGCAGTGGAAAATTAACGGATCTACTTCATTCGCAATTGATTACATGTACTATGTAAATTTTAGAATTTAACAACAAGAGAGTGTACCTTGGTGCAGTAAAATTCAAAACCAAAGATTAGAAGTACTTGGGAACACTTTTAATCTTCAGTCCAATTCCACTTATGTCCAAGAAGTATGGTATCTCAATTAGTTTATATATATGTGTTCAAGGGAGAATAAGAGAGTGGCTTACACTCACATACACACCATTTTCATAAATTACAAAATTTTAATGTTTCTCTCCTTATAATAACTGATTAATTATATTTAATACCACTTTATAAATATAATTGCACTCTAGGCCTTATTAATAAATTATATCCCAAGACTTTATTATACATTCAACACTTTCATTAAAATATTTGTAGTAATACAAAGTCATAAATGTTGACTACCACTTTAAAGATTACTAAATTTTAATCCTTGAGTACTCGGTTTAATCCTTAAGTTATTCATCATATATTTATGAAATCCAATTTCATAAATATATAATTTAGTAACTTCTTACTAAAGTGGTTAGGCCTAACACTCTGAATAACCAAACCCATTAAATTTATCTCAAGGGAATATTTTATATCTCCGTTAAGAGATTATGAATTCCATCTTTAGAATATATGTTCCTTCAACATTAAATGAGGCTGTCCAACAAACTGAGGTTTTGATCGTGACATTAGATCTCAGTCCTAATATATCAAAGCAACCTACACTTTATATTCAGGTTCATTGCTCTCTTAGGATTGGGAGTTTATGTAAATAGAAGTCGTGAGATTTATTATTTATTTGACAGTTGTTAGTAGAATAATAAATCTCACAGCAATCTAGTTCAATATGTCATAACACTTAAAACATATCAACATATCAACTAGAAGTCTCCACTTCCATGATCAAGACAAATCATCTTAGTTGATATGTTATAGTCTTCGCAAATGAAATGCCCAATTTCATCATCGACTATGAACTAAAATTCTGAGTTTACAAAGAACTTGTGATATATATCTTCTGTAACTAAATCACATACTATGCATCTCATGGACTATATGATAATGTTCAAATATTCTTGTTACCATTATTTTAGATAATAATAAAACAACTTTGTTAATCACAACATAATATCATACATAGCATCTTACAATAGGATTTAAAGGGCACATATGCTAACACTAATGCCATTGTGAAGATCATAAAATCACCTTTCCAATGACTATTCATAGGTCAAAATTGGAGTTAAAATTGTTGAGATATCCAGAAAATCATGCAAAATGCGTCAGCACGCTTCCCGAGACCATAACTTTTTATCTGACCGATGGATTTTCAATTTCTTTACTATTCTGGAAACTAGACACCCAAAAATTTCTAGGGACATCAAGATCAGCTCAATACGAGTCCAAGAAGGCCTTCAAATACATGTCCAAAATTAGACTAAGAAAAAGCCAAAACTGCTGGTCAATAAGGGTGGCCGACGGCCCTTGTTTGGCCACTAGCCAACTGGAAGCTGAAGGGTCACTTTTCAGTTATAAAAACTTCTAGACCCCCCATTTTGCAAAAAAATAAAAAATATTTTGGGTAGATTCTCTTTCTCCTCTCTCTAATTTCTCTCCCAAACATATCCAAACACCTTTGATTCTTCTCTTTTCACCACAATCACAAGGTAGTGTTGTTGCACCCAATCTTCCACTCCTTGGTTCCATACCTTGGATTTGAGGTTTAAGGAGGTGGATGTAGCTTTTTAGCTACAATCCACGTCCTTTTTTCTTGCTCAATAATGTGTTTTATTGCTTTTCCTAGCATGTTCTTTCTTCCAAACATGTCTTTATAATTTTTTGGCATGTTTCCTTGCTTATGCTATGATTTATCACTTTGATGTTGTTGGCATAGCCTTTTTATGCTAGGATATGTCTAAGTTTAATGTTTGTGCTTAGATCTACATGTCTTTTGCTTTCTATGCCATGCCTGTGCTTAGATCTATATCTTTGAGTGGTCTATGCCTTGTTCATGTGTCTAGATCTACATGTTGGTTGCTATGCCATGTGCTTCTAAAGCCCTTTTATCTCTTGATGTCTTTCTTTCTCGTGTTTTGGCCCCTTTGGTAGGGTGTAGATCTAGATCTTATGGTCTAGGTCTACATCCATACACCTAGGCCTATATCAAAGGGTTTGGATCATTTCCTTTATGCATTTTCATGTTTGCTTGCTTGCTTCTATGCTTTGTGTCTATGCTTGCCTCTCTAGATCTAGGCTTTGCCATACTTTGTGCCCCCCGTGGGCTTGCTTGTGTGGTTGTGTCCATCCCTCCTAGGGATTGATTGGGTGTAGTTGCTTATGAGATACACCTCTGTGGTGTTAGTGTGCTTGGTACACACCTTTCTTTGCTCCGTGCGATGTTTATATGCTTGCCTTGCTTGCTTTGTGCCACCTGTTTAGCTTTCTTTGCTTCCTTGCATCTTTGCATGCTTGCCTACATGTTCATGCATGAGTCTATGTGTCGTCCATACTTCAATCCAATGGAGCTATGGATACTCAATCCAACCCTACATTTGTCCTCCTAGGAGACCTTCCTTTTGTTTGATAATATGCTTGTTTACCCTCTCATATGCTTTGCATGCTTTGCTTGCCCTCGTTTGGCTCTCTTTGTTAGTATGTTCTTTGCATGTTTTCCGTATCTCCTTTGCTTGTTTCTTTCATCTTTGCATGTACACGTATGGAGCATGGACACTTGGAGCAAGGGTGTGACCTTCTAGGCACAAGCAAAAAGGGCAAATATGCAAGCCCACAAAGGGCAATGTTCAGTAGATTAGGAGGTCTAGCCTTCCCAAGTGGTTATGTCCTTCTATCTCCCTCCTTAAGCCTCTTCTCTAAAGCATGTATTAGGGTCCCCCTTCATGTACCCCTTTTTATTTCCTTCTTTTTGCTTAGGCCACGCTCCCTGGGTATGGCAATGTCTGTTTTACAATTCCTATACCTTGCTGGGCCATACCCTTAGAACATTAACAATGTCTGTTTTGCTTTCCTTCTCTGTGTGATAGCATTGTGCATGATATATGTGTGTGTGTGTGTGTGTGTGTGCGCGCGCGTATGTGTGTGCATGTGTGTGTGTGCACACCTGTGCTTGTGTGGGTGATCGTGCACTTTGTATGATGGACTCTCATGGTTATGCGAGTGACCCTTGCTGATCACGAGTGCTCTTGACCTTGTAGTGTGGGTATGCGCTTAAGGCGATTGTTGTAGATGCATATTCATGTTATATTGTGCGCACGGTCATCGCGGTGTGATTGTCTTAACCCATGTCCCCTAAGTAACATTGGTTTTCCCATGTATGCAACATGCTTGGTGTTTTGAAGGGCTTTGGCTCGTCACAATATGAGCATGTCAATACCTGCTGCATACATGACGTGAAACCCTACTAGTGCACCACAACGCACTAAACAAGAAACTTTGCTGGATTTTCACCATGAAAATGAGGCATCCCCATTGCTGTATTCTCACGTCGAAAGCTTGGTGAGAATAGCGTTTTGTGTGCTATGACACATCTAAGGCGAAACACTGCCAAATTTCCGTCGCAAAAATAAGGTGAAATGCTGCCAGATTTTTGCCGTGGAAATTTGGCAACGATTCCAAGCACACTAGGAAAACATCGATCGAGACCACACCCATTCTAAAACCAAACCTCAGAGCCCAATGTGTTTAAAGCCCCCAAAAGCTAGTGCCAATAGCTCGTTTTCAACTATCAATGTCCTTAAATTATGATTTTACCAAAACAAAGAACTGTCTATGAACAAACGTTGTGGGGTGCCTACTACCTTCCCTACACATAACCAGAATTTCGAACTCAAAAATCAAGATTTTTGGCCCATACATATCAGATTAGGAAAAATGCTTTTTTTTCTTAACCTAGGATCGGTAATAAAATCAAATAGAGTCAAGTAACCAATCACATCTTAGAAAAATCCAATGAATGGTGGCAACTTCACTTACCTTTGGTAATTTCCTTAAAATCAACTCAGATTCCAGTCACACATCCGAGGTACAACACACCTCTATACCATCATATAACTCTCACATCGAGATACTAGATAAAAAAAGCATGCGAGCGTCGCCGTGATGGGTGGTCAAGCAACCGCGAGGCATCAACGTTATGATGAAACTCAACAATTAGATTCTAGAAAAGCTTATAGTATGTAACTCAATATGACATTTTGGAAATTAAGATCTTTCGGACTCCTATCATTTTGTATCGATGCCCTTTCTAATGGCTTTGTTTGGACTCTTAAGTAAACAATCCCTGGAAACAATTTTTTAATGATCATACAACCACCAAATAGTCATAATAACCAACTCATCACTCTAGTGCCCAATTCATTATACTTTTAAGTTTTAATGCACATTTATATAAATAAAAAATAAAAATCTTACATGTGAAGTATTTTAACTTCTGAAATCTTAACCTTCACAATTCCACATTGCAGATATATCAGCACGGTTCTTAAATCAAAGAGAAGTCCAGTTTGGTAAGGGAAATTAGGCCATCTCACATTGCAAACAACCATAAAGCTATGGCATGTGTTTCTTTTCCTATTAAATATTATTTATCAACAAAGAGCTCCTCATTTTAGTTGGCCCAAAAGTGTGTAAAAGCTTGAAAATTAAAAGCAAGAAATTCCAAAAGCATGAGTTTAGCCATTAGGGAGACATGTTCTAGAATCTTCTTTCCTACTGGACCTCTTTACTCACTGACACTGTAGTGTGAGCATCACTTGGTTAACACTGCATACTGGACTCCTTAAACCCCTAAACAAAAGACCCAAAAAATTGAAGCCACAAATTAGAAACACATACCCACGGTGGTTGATAAGGGTGATTCAAGACATGACACATAAAGAAGCCAATGGTCCCTCTAGACCCTTCGCCTTCATATAAGGGGATCCAAAGCAATGGTACCATATGGCCGATGGCCCCACAACATCTAATGAATGTCTCCATGAAGCTGACGAGAAATCTTTGGATGAGGCGAGTGGCTAACGGGGTGAAGAGGCCGACGGTTCCAGCATGACTTAGTGGGATCTCCATGAATGTCTATACATGGAAATGTCTTGTTTCCCATGACCAAACCCAATCAAAGGAATCCCTACAAGGAAAGGATCTTGCAAAATATGTGTATTAATGAGGATCTTCCCTACAAGGAAAGACCCTCTCCGCCAAGAAATGAATATCAGCTCTATGCTACTATAAAAACCTTAAAGCCCTCACAAACCAAGGTACACATAATTCTCCCAGCTCTGGCACTCTAGATTTGTAGAAATTCTCTCTAACTTAACCTTCAGAGGGTATTTGGCCAGTATCACACCGGTACTCTCTGCACGGTCTTCTTTATTTCTGTTTCGTAGGTTCTGTCTAGAGCATGTGAGGACTATGTGGCTTACTGATGATTTTTGGCATCACCAGTTGGCGTCGTCTGTGGGAAACTTGACAATAGCAGCCATTTTACCACTTCCCAGACAAAGAGTTGTATGGTACTCACTCATTCGATGGCAACCAATAACAATAACGGAGACCACGCATTACTACCCTTGAAAGATAGGTATAGACCCTAGCCGTGGCTATGGAATGCCTTACTAAGCAACACCACGACTTGCAGGAATAGCTACGCCAAAGGGATGTTGAGCCCAATGGTCATGGAAAGGAGCAAGAGGGCACTAGCACCGAAAGGAAGGACTAAGAATGACCAGAAGGCAGTAATGCCCCGAGCAGACAAGAGCGACAAGATACTAGCCATCCATCTATCATAGATACGACACCACCACATATGGTCGTAGAGATGCAGATGATGAAGGAGAGGATGTACTTCATGATGAACACCCTCAAGGGGCAGTGTCAAATGACCTTGACGAGCTGGTCCACTGGACGGACTCGCCATTTACGGCACCCATCACTTCATGCCCCCTTCTTACAAAGTTCAATATGCCACAAATAGAAGCCGAAGATAGGTTAAAGGATCCCTTTGGCCACTTAGAGTCATTCAAAACCCTCATGCACTTACAAGGTGTTCTGGATGAGATTATATGTTGAGCCTTCCTAACTGCATTGAAAGGTCCTACTAGGATATGGTTCAGCATATTGACACCCAACTCCATCGGTACCTGCAAAGAGCTAAATGCATAGTTTGCATCGCACTTCATTGGGGGCACAGGTACAAGAAATCCACTGTATGCCTGATGAGCATTAAGTAGTGAGAAGACGAGACGCTGAGGTCCTACATAGCACGTTTCAACAAAAAAGCTCTTTCAATAGACGAAGTTGATGACAAGATACTTGTTGCCGCATTCACCAACAGTCTATGGAAGGGGAATTTTTTGTTCTCCTTATATAAGAACGACCCAAAGACCATGTCAGATATGCTTTATCGAGCTACTAAGTACATGAACGCAGAGGATGCGCTACTAGCCTGAGAGGAGAAACCCAAGAAGAGGGGAAGACAAGAAGATGCACGGAAGGAAAGGGGATGGAAGATGACTAAAACCGGAGACCGACGGGAGGAGAGGAGCTCCAAACGACCCACTAGAAGGTTCACCAACTTCACCCTACTGACTGCCCCGATTGATCAAGTATTGATGCAGATAAAGGACTATACGACCTTGACGTGGCCTAGCAAGTTGAAGGGAGATCCCAACAAAAGGTCCAGTATTTTCATTGGGATCACGGTCACGACACGTTTGAATGCTATGACTTGAAGCAACAGATTAGAGCCCTAATCAGACAAGGGACGGTTTGTCAGCAAGGAAAGGGTAGACCCACCACAGGAGCTGGCTGTAAAAAGGGATAATGAGCACCCCAAGCCACCCCTAGGAGATATAAGGATGATTGTAGGGGGCACCAGAGCTTCTAGTTTGTCTAGAAAGGCATGTAAGACTTACCTAAGGATGGTTCAGAGCGTCCAGCTGACGGGTTTCATTCCAAAGATGGCACGGGTCAACAACCCCATAATTGGGTTCTCGAAAAAAGATGCTCGACATCTCCACAACCCACACAACAATGCACTCGTTGTTAGCATACGAGTAAGGGATTACAACACTCACCGGGTCCTAATTGATAATGAAAGCTTTGCTAATATCCTCTATTACCCGACATTCCAACAGATGAGGATTGAGAGAGAATGGCTTGCACAGACCATTGCACTGCTCGTCGGGTTTGGAGGAACGAGAGTATACCCCCTCAATGCGGTCACATTGCCCATGACAGTTGGTGATTACCCTCAACAAATTACTAAGAATGTTACATTCTTTGTCGTTGACTATTCATCTACTTACAATGCCATACTGGGTCATCCTACCCTCAATTCATGGAAGGCTGTAACTTCGACCTATCAGTTGATAATTAAGTTCCCCACTGAGTATGGAGTAGGAGAGGTACGTGGAGACCAAGTGGTAGCACGCAAGTGCTACATAGCGATGTTAGAAATGGATGACCACTTGCAGACTATGAGCATAGAAGAGTAACAGACAATTGCAGAGCCTGTAGAGGGGTTAGAGGAGATACTTCTCAATAACTTCATATCTAAGCAAACAACCAGGATCGGCACCCTCACCAATCCGCCAGTCCATCAAGCACTCACAACATTCTTGAGAGAGAACTAGGATGTCTTTGCCTAGAGCCATGAAGACATGCCCAGGATCGACCCTTCAATAATGGTTCACAGGTTGAATATATCACCCTCTTTTCCCCCTATCCATCAAAAGAAGCGAGTGTTTACCCAAGAATAAGTCAGGGCTATGGCGGAAGAAGTCCGCAAATTGTAGGATGCAAAATTCATCAGGGAGGTATGCTATCCCAATTGGTTGGCCAATGTAGTGATGGTCAAGAAAGCCAACGGAAAGTGGAGGATATGTGTAGACTTCATGGACTTAAATAAGGCATGCCCCAAAAATAGTAAGACACCAGTTGTTGAGCTTCATGGATGCATTTTCGGGTTACAACCAAATCAAGCTAGACGAGGTTGATCGAGAAGACTTTATTCGTCACCAGCCAAGGCCTTTTTTGCTACAAAGTGATGCCATTCAGTCTCAAGAACATGAATGCAACGTATCAAAGGCTAATGAACAAAATGTTTGCACATCAGATTGTGAGGAATGTCCAAGTCTACGTGGATGAGATGCTAGTGAAAAGTCAATCGGAAGACGACCATTTGGACAACCTCAAGGAGACCTTCGATACCTTCCACTCTTACAACATGAAGCTCAATCCAAGCAAATACGCATTTAGGGTGATGGTTGGAAAATTCCTAGGGTTCATGGTGTCTTAGAGAGGTATTGAAGTCAACCTATACAAGATCTAGGCCATAATGGAAATGACGCCACCAAGGAACATAAGAGAAGTACAAAGCCTCAACGGGAGGGTAGCTACACTGAATAGATTCTTATCAAGGGCAACGGAAAAATGCCTACCTTTCTTTTGCACGTTGAAGAAGTCCTTCAAGTAGATAGTCGAATGTCAACAAGCATTCGAGGACCTAGAAACATACCTTTCTTCCCCACCATTGCTAAGTCCCTTAAAACCAAGGGAAGAACTATTTCTCTATCTGGCCATCTCCCCAGCTACCGTCAGTGCAGCCTTAATTAGAGAAGAAGATAGGGTTAGAAACCCATATACTACACTAGCTGAGCACTCCGAGGCACTTAGGAGAGGTACCCACTGATGGAGAAGCTTGCCTTTGCCTTAGTGGCCGCAACTCGTAAGCTTAAACCATACTTCCAGGCCCACACTGTGGTCATTCTGACAGACAAACCTCTAGGAGAGTGATAACGCCTTAAACTGTATACTTGTTATATATATATGAGGGCGTTATCTCCTTATTACTATGCTTAATTTGTATAATTAAGCCATGATTTGCATTAGTCCCTATTATTTATCTTTACATAATTTCTTGAATAAGATGCTATTCATTGTGTATAATTTTCTACTTTCAAGAAATCATGTGAGAAAGATGAGTTTACATGAATTTGTGAGAGAATGGAAGCCAAACTAGAATTAAAGTGGAGCTAGAGGACCATGCTTAAATTTCTAAGGAGGTGCAGCTGGAGTGCTTGGATCATCTACCATGATTGGAAGCTTCAAATAAGGAAAGAAATCAAAGAGGCAGAATCTGAAAAGGAAAAATCTGATTTGAGTACTGATCAGTATTTTGGGCGTATCTCTCTCCTCAAAAATCCAATTGACACAAAGCTAGATGGGTTGGAACCATGACTTAAATATCTACAATTTTACAGTTTTGAGTTTTTCGAAATTCTCAATTTTTGAAGGCTGAAATTAACTCACAAGTTACTGCTAAAAACCTGAACGGAAATTAAAATAGTAAAAGTTTTATTTTCTTTGGACACTTTTATGTTAGGGTTTTGAAGAGAGGCTGTGTAGAACAAATTTTGGGCAGAGCAAACGTTGTATTTTTCTTTCTCTAATGGCAGCCTAAACACTTTGCTAGGGCTAGGGGTTATGTTTCTTCTATACGGTATGAAAATTCAATGTGATTCTTTCTAGGATTTTATCAACAACATATTTGATTGTTCAATTAGATTTCTTTTGATGTATTAGTTCTTCCGTGCTTTCAATAAGTTCAATCATGTTTTTCTTAATGTTTAGATGAATTTTCAACAGTTTCAAATAGAAATCAGGTTTTAAAGTGAATGAGTTTTTCTGAAAACTTTTCTAACCGCATTATTAATTTAGGTTATCATGCGTTCTTGAATTGTCTCAGTTCAACCAAATCATAAGTATTTAATTGTATAAGAACAATCAATTATGAAATATATAATTTCTTAGATCATAAAGAATTTCATGTCGATATAAGGAAACACCCCGATGTCCTAGTATTTACATTATTGATTTAAATCAGTTTTTATTATTATTCTTGTTAACAATCACCAAGCAAAAGTATTTTTCTTCTTTAGCCAAATTTTTGTTTAATTATATTGTCTTTGAATCTATCCTGCTCCTTGTGGTTCGACCTGAATACTCCGAGAATTATATTGCTACGATCTCCTACACTTGGGAGTGAGCAAGCAGAGAGCAATGAGTAATCCTCAAGCCGTTGGACGGATGGAGCTATGGGCAATTGAATTAAGCAAATTCAGCGTACAATACCGCCCACGTACTGCCATAAACGAATAGGCGGTCACTAACTTCATTGCAGAATTCACCAATATGGAAGGCCTGGGTAGAAAAGCATCCTCAATGGAGTATCCACATAGATGGATCATCTAACAGGTAGGCTAGCGAAGTAGGTATAGTACTCCACTCTCCAGAAGGGGACGAGATCAAGTGCATGATTCGTCTCGACTTGCCTATAACCAACAATGAAGTGGAGTACAAGGCTCTTGTGGCAGGATTGGATCTCGCCAAAGTAGCAAGGGCCACAAGTGTGGTTATGTATTGCGACTCTCAAGTGGTCACAAGTCAGGTGAACGGTGACTATGAGTGCAAAGGTGAAATGATGAAGAAATACCTAGAGCAAGTAAGGAAGTGGGTGGGTGACCTTCAAGCCAAGTTTGTTCAAATCCCAAGGGAAGAGAACAAGCAAGCCAACCGCCTTGCCAAAGCCGCATCAGTAGAACACATGCTCATCTCCAATAAGGTACTTTCTTTTATTCAGCTTTCACCTTTGATAGATGGCTTCAGTGTTGAGGAAATATACTCGAGAAACAACTAGACCACACCGATAGTTCCTTACTTAAAAGATGGCACACTACCTGACAGTAAGGAGGCCGTAAGAAAGCTAAAGGTTCAAGCGGCACAATTCATCTTGATAAAGGATGTCTTGTACAAAAGAGGCTTCTCCCGCCTATACCTAAGATGCATAAGCCCCAAGAAAGTGGATTATGTCATGAGAGAAGTCCATTCAGGGTCACGATCATTGGTGCACAAGCTGATTTGGCCAGGATACTATTAGCTTACCATGCAGAAGGATGCCCAAGCCTATATCAAAGCATGTGACAAGTGTCAAAGGTTCAACAACGTCATTAGACAGCCAACAAAAGAGCTCACTCCGATGACCGTCCCATGGCCTTTTGCTCAATGGGGGTTGGATATCATGGGCCCATTCCTAATACCAATAAGACAATTGAAGTTCCTAGAGGTTGGCATAGATTACTTTACCAAATGGGTGGAAGCTAAAGCCCTGGCCACCATCACGAAGAAAAATGTACGAAACTTCGTCTAGAGAAACATCATCTGCAGGTAGGGAATCCCTAGAGTCTTGGTCTCAAGTAACGGAAAGCAATTCGACAACAACTCGTTCAAGGATTTTTGCTCACAATTGGGGATCAAGAATCCCTACTCCTCACCTGCCCACCCTTAGGCCAACAGACAAGTTGAGGTCACGAACCGATCCTTACTCAAAATCATCAAGACTTGGCTCGAAAGGGCAAAGGGTATATGGTCGGAAGAGTTGCCAAGCGCACTATGGATGTAATACCCCAATTTTGATTTTATGATTATCACTCTACCTTGTCAATTTTAATATAGAGTTGAGGTACTGTATGTGTGTGCATAGTAAGATGGGAGTAGACAATTTTGTGGTGCTACAAATATGGGAGAAAAATTAAAGTGTTAGTGCATACAATTTGGTGCAGCAATTAAAATAATAAATAAATAAATAAAAGATGAAGATGTTTTATGGGTTTCTTGGAGACTAAAGAGATATGCTCAAGTGGATTTTAAACTCCAGCCCACTACCCCACCAAGCCCACATCTCTGATGTGTTAAAATATAAGTTGGAGGAAAAGATAAATTAGGGTTTTCATAGGAAGGGTTTTATCAAGGAGGCTCAAAGGTGTTTTTCCTTGGAGTTAGAGCACATACAATTGAAGAGGTAGTTAGATTGTTCAAGGTATGATTTCTCTCCATTAGAAACAAAGAATTAAAAAAGTTAGAATCTTATCATGGAATTTCAAATCTTAATTATGAATATGGCTTTAACGTTTGGGGTTATATATATTAGGTAGATTTATCGTTTTTCTTGGGTTATATAAATATATATATATATATATATATATATTAATTAGAGGATGGCTATAAAGACCTCAATAAGGTTAATCCAAGAGCTGCTGAATCTTTAGAGATAGTTGCAACTTGGAAAAAAAAATGGCTTTAACATTAGGATGGCTTTAACGTTGTTTCATTGTGAGAGAGAGAGAGATAAATTCTAGTTTTGGGCCACCATGTGTAATCTATGAACTAAGTCATGGATCAAGATATTATTCATGGAGATGGCCTTCACGTGTTCATCAGAGTTATATAATAAAATTCTAGGTTGCCCACTGTGTGAACAAGCCATAGATTACAAATATCTATTCAAGTATATGGCTCTTACATTTTCATTGGGGTTTTATATTAAATCCTAGGTCAATGATATTTTGGCTACTGCCTTCCTCATGGCAATATGAGTTCCAATTAATGCAAGGGAATATTATTGGTTAGAGAAAATTTAATTTAGTGTTAAAGTGTTATCAGTTCAGCAAAGTATTTTTCCTAGTGAGTCAGTTTGTATAATTCAATAAGTTTTATATTTTGTGGAGGATATTAAGTAATTTTCATGATTGATTCTAGGTCCTATCTAAGAGTATTTTAAGACTATTTGGAGGGTGTTTCAACTAGACTTTCAGAGTGATTCAAGTGCTGTAAGTAATTATGCATAATAAGCACAAGTTTTGTCCATTAGGTTCTTAGAAGTTAAAAGTTTTCAAAAGTTTTGTATTTTAAACTTATATTTTCTAAAGTTTGTCAAAAGTATTTTTGTATCATTGCAAGAGAAATTTCGACTATTAAATAATGTTTTAAAGAGATATTTCGAATTTTAAATAAGTTTTGAATGTCCAAATCTCATTTAATAGATGATTTCTAAACCAAACTATTTTCCATAAATAATTGAGTTTCAATGTAAGTTTTCTAAAAAGGTTCTTGTTCTTTAAATTTGTTAAAACCAAGTGATTTCAAGGTCATATTCCTATTCTCCAAAAGGTATTTAAAATGTTTCTTTTATCAAATTTAATTTTCAGATTTATTCAAGAATTGTAATATATTTACATAAACTCCTCAATCTCTATTTGTTCCCCAAGAGAGTCAAGTATCCTTTGATTTATGTTCTATTCGATATTGTGATCTTTGATATGCCTCTGTATTTGAAAAGAAATTTTTAATATCAAGTAAATTATTATATTTTGTATAAACTTTGCTTTGTGATATGTGACTCAAAATAAGTGTTTTTTTAGAATTGATCAGATATAACAGATATATGTGTAAATCCGGTCACAGGATTGTATGTGAGAATATGTGTTGATCCCTCACCAACAGGGGTTAGATGTTGGTATCCGCTCACAGGATTGTATGTGAGAATATTTGATGTGTATATGTGACACTGTGCTCTGATCAATTATATGTATGTGATTTCAAATGGCTTTAAGATGTGATTTCATATGTATTGAGTGATTCATTATATGTTTTGGAATAATTATTTTGTTATCATTGAATGAGTTTGTGAAAAATAAAAATTCTTGTGCTTTGCTTGACTCTATTCCGTTGTGTATTCTGTATAATTACTTACTAGATGTGTGGCTCACCCCATCAATTACTATTTTTTCAAATTAAAGTGTAGCTGGGAATATAGAACCGTTGGGTCGCTTTGTAAGGTGCAAGGTAGAGCATGGAAGTTGTAGGCGACTTCAGTATGAATTGAAGACTTATAGAATTTTAGTTACCTTTATTTTGTAATTCATGTTTTTGTTATGGTGGAGATTATTTCCAATTTGTGGAGTTTATATTTTTGTAAGAGGTTTTTAAGAGTATTGTTTCTTTGGAGTATTGATATATTTTGGATTAATTATGTTTATGGAATTATATAAGTTTAGCATGTTAGTCATGCATCTAAATTCACATTCCATGGATTTGGGTTGTGACAATGGGCAAACAAGATGACGACCAAAACACCTATAGTAGAGACGCCATTTCGACTAGCATGCAAAAGCAAAGCCATTATCCCAGCTGAGGTTGAAATCACAAGCTACAAAGTGGAGAACCATGATGAGAGTAGGAACGATGAAGCCATGCGCCTACAACTTGACCTAGTAAACGAGGTCAGAGCAACAGCTGAACAAAGGTTAGCATGATACCAGAACCTTATAGCCAAGCACTACAACACCAGAGTCAAACACAGAGATTTCCAAGTTGGAGACCTTGTCCTGAGGAAGGTGATAGGTTCCACAAGAGATCCCTCCAAGGGAAAGCTGGAACCTAATTGGGAAGGACCCTATAGAATCACTTCGTGGTAAAGGAAATGCACCTATCATCTAGAGACACTCGACGGACAAAAATTGCATCATCCGTGGAACACCGAGCACCTAAAGAAGTACTACCATTAGATGATAGCATGCAGACCACTCCTTATTTTCCTATTTATTTCATTCTAGTTGTTTTTATTATCTATAGTACTTTTTAGCCTAAAGGGCAGCTTTTTATTTTTTCAAGAACAATTTTGTTTATGCAAGTTTTTATCATAATAAGAGGAGTTATTTAGAATTATCATGCGCATATATACATTTCTACAAAACCACGTCTACAACCAAATCCTTAGGTGAACGGATGCACCATAAGGATGCATTAAAATTTATACAAGTCCATGAATGGATGGATGCATCCAATGGATGCCTTGCGACTTGTTAAAATCCATTAGTGGACGGATACATCCCAAGGGATGCCTTAAAATTTATACAAGTCCATGAATGGATGGGTACATCCAACGGATGCCTTGCAACTTGTTAAAGTCCATTAGTGGATGGATACATCCCAATTGATGCCTTAAAATTTATACATGTCCACGAATGGACGGGTGCATCCAACGAATGCCTTGCAACTTGTTAAAATCCATTAGTGGATAGATACATCCCAAGGGATGACTTAAAATTTATACTAAGTCCTTAAATGGACGAGTTCATCCCAAGGGATGCTTTGAAATTACTAAGTCCTTAAGTGGATAGGTTCACCCCAAGGGATGTTTTGAAATTACCAAGTCATTAAGTGGACGGGTTCATCCCAAGGGATGCTTTGAAATTACTAGGTCCTTAAGTGGACAGGTTCACCCCAAAGGATGCTTTGAAATTACTAAGTCCTTAAGTAGATGGGTACATCCAAGTGGACGGATTCATCCCAAGGATGCCTTAAAATTCACTAAGTACCCAGAGGGATGGATACATCCAAAAAGGGATGGATGCATCCTCAAACGGACAAATGCACCCTATAGGATGCCCTAACATGTATACTAGTCCCTAGGTGGATGGGAAAAAACTCCTTAAAATAAACGAATACAAGAAACCCAAGAGACTTTATATTTTAACCAAGGTAGATCGACGAACACAGACACTGATGGGTGCTTAGCCTCAAAATTTCTACCAGGTCCAACCCCCAAGGTGGACAGATAACCACACATCTCAAAATTAGAAACAAACACATAACAAAAGCATACTCAAAATCGCAAGACTAAAAGTGACAGATACAATAAAGAGAATAAAGAAAAAACCATAAAAGGCAAAATGTTTACAGTGGAGCCTAAAAAACAAAAGGGCACTTGCTATTGTCTAAAAATAAGATGGGGTACATAAAAAATTAAAAATTGAAAAAAGCTAAGTAGGAGGAGCATCCAAAGTAGACAGGTTCTCAGCGATCTGGGTAGAAGGGTCTTTAGCAAACGGGACCAAGGGAGCGATGGGGCCATCGGGAACGGGTTAAACAAGAACCACACCGTCGTCTTTTGGATCCTGCTCCTCTATATTAGTGGAATCATTGGACTCTTCGTCGATAGTGTTGCCACCACATGGAGTCGTCGACACAGGATTGTTAAGAGTAATCTTGGACAAGTTAAGGTTTGGGTAGACGAATCCGACTTGCTTTAAGAAGTCCTCGAAACCAACACCATAATAGATGCCACATGCATCAATAAAGGATTGGGAATCCCTGAACTCCGCCACGACGTCGGCCTTTGCCTTTTCCATCTGTTCACGAAGAGAGGCCAATTTCGTCGCCAAATTGGTCTTTGCCTTCTCCGCTTCCTTGAACCAATGGGTCTCTTCTGCAAGTTCTTTATTCTTAGCCGTCAGCTCCTAGTTAAGGGTACAGATAACCTTCGAGTATTGAGCTCACTCCTTATTTTCAATCTCTTGGCACTTACGAAACTATCGGATTACCCCTTTGCTGGCCACGCACCTATCCTGAAGGGCTTTCATGTGCACCAATGCCTGGGATCAAGACAACTGTCAGTAAAAGGATGGACAAATAAAATGTAAGATAGTCTGAGAAAAAAGAACATACCCTAGATAGATTAAAGGGACCCGACGACCCTAAGTCCTCAGTCGTCTGATTAGCACAAGGGTCCAAATCCGTCTCCTTGATGATTGAGTCAACCATCTCAATGGCACAATCCTTATGCATAAGCAAATGACAGACATCTCCTTGAGCGACGGGACCCTTCCCTATCATCAGCCCTTTGCCAACCCCATGGTTGGGTTCAGGAGGCAACGGCTGCTTTGGTTGCTTTTCGCCTACAGGTGTGCCCATCCCTTTCTTCAGCGAACGTTCCTTTTTGCCATCATTCTTGCTTTTCAACGTCCCTTTAGTGATGTCCTTGGAGGCCGACGCCGAAGACCCCTCCTTTTGCTACTGCTACTTGCAGGCCCCAGCAGATTGCCTCACCAACACCCTCTGCCTACCTACCTCTATTTCTAAAAAAGACGAGGAAAATTAAAAATAGATGAGCAATTTGTAAAAAGAAATTTAATAAATTGACAGGTTAAGAAACTTACGATGATGGGAAGAAGCGTGCAGTTGTCGAGCTACAGGTGTTGGCTTCGGACCACCACAAAAGGCATGGAGGGTGTCAAGTGTTACCTAGTCCTTCCACTTCCTTTCTTCAAAGGTAATAGCCCAGACCTTCCTAAGGAAATTTTCCTACTCATTAGTTATATCGGGAGGGACAGAGGCTGAAAAGTAAGAAAAACAAGTGTTAGACACGGAGCTATGACTATCCAGGGTACAAAAGCTGACGACTCACCAGACTCCTTGATGATTTCCCAAGAATTATGAAAGCCGTCGAGAATACTTGCCCATTCATTACGTCTACATACCCACTCTGTCCCTTGGACAAAAAGTACCTATTTTTCCAGTTCCTATTAGAATTTGGCATGTCAAACACAAGCCTAAGCGACGGTTTCCAAGCTAGAAAGTGATAGATACCTTATGACGAGGATATTTGTTGGGGCTTGTAGCAGTAAAAGAACTCGTCAAGTGTAAGCCAACGATTCCCTCAACTTAGTTGACCCCATATCACTTCAGCACCGATAAAAATCCTCCATGAGTTTGGAGCGATCTAGCTAATGGATAAATCTAGGAAGTTGGCAATTTGTCGGTGTAGTTCAGTCAAAGGCAACCTCAACCTCGCAGTAAAAATTGCATCATACATCCCTACATCCACCATTTTACCCGAATAACATCTCTCAAATTTACCTGGCAAACGAATAGGGATGTTGTTGGGGATTTGATGACAATCACGAAGGGTGTTAAAGACCCTTTAGGACATGGTTGGATAAAAGTCATTCACCATCCATATTTTTGGAAGAATAAAAGGCCTACTGCCTATTCTGTCCGTTTGGTCAATTGACTCATCGCTTTCTTCGTGATCCCCTTCATCACTCTCTTCCTCCTTATCTTCCCTCTCCTCTCCTCCCTTTCCGTCCTCTACTTCCTCATTGTCCTCTCCCCCATCTGCTTCATAATCTTCCTCCCTCTCCTTTCTAGGGACTAGGTTAAGCCCTCTTTGAGCCCACGACTTGATAGGTAGACCTCGTCGTAGCCGACACCCTCACAGATTGACGAAGATTGTTCACTTGTTGCTTCACTACCACCTGACATCTATTCACCTACAAGCGATGGAGGTATTCTAAGAACCTATTTGATGGGTCTTTATAGAGGTGACAACTAGCCAGAAAATAAAGGAAAACAAAAAGGAAGAAGATGACTTAGAAGATAAGCAGACGACACTACAAAGGTGACAAGATTTACAAAGCTGACATAGGCAACAAATGCTTGTAAGAGACGGCTTGGCATGTATACTTTGGTATTAGAGGATGAAGAATAAAGTAGAGTAAAAGAAATAGTGAAAGGGGGGAGAACTATTTATAGAGAGAGGAGGCATAGTATACAAAGCAACGCTCATGATTGGAAACGAGACTAACCTGCAAGCGCCACATGTCACCTCTCATGTTCACCAAGAGATACCTACACCATTTAATGGCACATGCTCCAATAAAATCTATTAATGGTCATAAATGCTCATATACTCCACGGCCTGTCAGCTAAGGCCGACAGAACCTCGGAGAAGGGGGTAGCTAATAAGAGTGATTCAAGACATGACATATAAAGAAGCTAACGGTCCCTCTAAACCCGTCGCCTTCATATAAGGGGAACCAAAGCAATGGTACCATATGGCCAACGGCCCCACGACATTTGATGAGCGTCTCCATGAAGCTGACGGGAAATCTTTGGACGAGGCGAGTGACCAACAGTGTGAAAAGGCTGATGGGTCCTACGTGGCTTAGCATGATCTCCACGAATGTCTATACTTGTGTATCACGACCAAACCCAATCAAAGGAATCCCTACAAGGAAAGACCCTCTCCGCCAAGAAACGAATGTTAGCTCTACGGTATTATAAAACCCTAATGCCCTCACAAACCAAGGTACGCATAATTCTCCCAATTCTGGCACTCTAGAGTTGTAGACATTCCCTCTAAATTAACCTTCAGAGGGTATTTGGCCGATACCACACCGATACTCTCTGCAAGGTCTTCTTTGTTTCTATTTCACAAGTTCTATCTTGAGCACGAGAGGACTATGTAGCTCACTAATGATTTTTGGCATCATCAGTGGTAGACTTGGTTGGCAACAAGCTAAGGGGCTGTATGCAATAGCTCTTTTGTACATCTAGGGTTTTGTACCCAAAAGCTCTCTAAGGTCTTTTTTTGAGTTATGTATTGAATCTTTTGTGAGATCTGAGAGGTGTTTACCTTCATACACACAAATAGAGTTATCAAGATCAAGATTCACATCAAGAACTTGATGATTGCTTCAATTGCTGCATAAAGAACTTTAAAGAAGATCTCAAATCTTTGAGTGGAATCTCAAAGTCACAAGTAAGAGAACTAGTAGTTGCTACAGATCAAGGAAAGAAGTAATCCATGGACTCGGAGCTGTCACGTGGTCATGGTAGTAAGTTTTCTACACGAGGTCGTAATAGGATGTTAGTGGTCTAAGTCTTATTGTACAAACTTCAATTCTTTCATAGTGGATCTATTTTTACCTTGAGGATAGCTAGGTTAAATCCTCCCCAGGTTTTTTAAGGGTTAAGTTTTCCTGGGTCATCAGATATGTGT
The DNA here is from genome assembly GCF_932294415.1 of Quercus robur. NCBI lineage: Eukaryota > Viridiplantae > Streptophyta > Magnoliopsida > Fagales > Fagaceae > Quercus > Quercus robur. The sequence goes on along the minus strand of NC_065542.1, from coordinate 36,489,331 downwards.
GTTTTGTATTTTTTTTTTCCACATTATATCCGTTTTACACATATTGGTTTAACCTAGATCTAAATTAACAAACTGGTTAATCAACTTGGCTTAATATTAGGTTAAACATATTGTGTTAAGGGGTCTAAAAACTAACAACTTCAATTTGTGTTACAATTTGATGAAGAAGTCATTACTTGAACATGCAATGGCTTACAAAAAATTTGTTAGACAATTTCAAATATTGCAAAAAAAACTTAAAAATTCAGATATTAAAACTTCTAAAAGACCAAAAATATTAAATGATCAGATGATTCACTGCTTAAAAATTATTGAAACAAATATATATATATATATATATATATATATAAAACTAAACAATAGAGAAATATAAAAGAATGATGAATTACATCCAAAAGAATAATTTCAATTATTGCAAGCTTTTTTATCTTGTAAAAAACAGCTAAAAAGAGTTTGGTTGTTTAAAAAAATAAATGAAAAACCATAAAATAAATTATTTCTTTTTTTTAAACAAAGTATAGGAGAAGAAAATAACATAAGAAAAGCTCATAACTCTACTCGACTTAAAAAAAATTAAAAAATAAAATAAAATTGGGGTTTGCATTGCTTTTATAGTGTTCATGATTAATCTCAAAAAGTTTAAGTTTAGGTTGGACTTGTTAGAGAGATAGAGTTTCACTCTTTGTTAAGTTTGGACTAAACAAAAATAATTTTGTTAAAAAAAATGATAATGATGCCTACTAGGCATCTTAATTACTACGTTGTTGTATAAGAAGTTGCAATAGAATTCTTCTTTATCCAAAGAAGTTGAACTTTATCAATAGTTGATGATTTTTATATTTATCCAAATAAAGCCATGTTTAGGATAATCTTAATATAGGATTTATTCATGTTTTCTTTTTAATCAACGTTTGAGTTTGAGTTTAAGTTAGACTTGTTAAAGAGATAGAGTTTCACTCCTTGTTAAGTTTGGACTAAACAAAAATAATTTTGTTTTAAAAAAATGATAATGATGAGTTTGAGTTTAAGTTGGACTTGTTAGAGAAATAGGGTTTCACTCCTTGTTAAATTTGGACTAAACATAAATAATTTTTTTTTAAATGATAAAAAAAATGATGAGTTTGAGTTTAAGTTGGACTTGTAAAGAGATAGAGTTTCACTCCTTGTTAAGTTTGGACTAAACAAAAATAATTTTGTTTTTATTTAAATAAAATGATAATTTTATTTAAATATTATGTTAACGTGAAAAATTGTGGAAGCTTTAGAGGTTTCGATTATATATATATATATATAGAAAGTTTGGACTAAACAAAAATAATTTTGTTTTAAAAAAATGATAATGATGAGTTTGAGTTTAAGTTGAACTTGTTAGAAAGATAGAGTTTCACTCCTTGTTAAGTTTGGACTAAACAAAAACAATTTTATTTAAAAAAATGATTAAAACAAATGATGAGTTTAAGTTTAAGTTGGAATTGTTAGAGAGATAGAGCTTCACTTCTTGTTAAGTTTGGACTAAACAAAAATATTTTTATTTTTATTTAAATAAAATAATAATTTTATTTAAATATTGTGCTGACTTGAAAAATTGTGGGAATTTCAGAGGTTTCGATTTTATATATACTAGTCTTTAACTTGCACAATGTGCGGGATATTCCTAACAAAGCAACTTATATTGTAGAGGCATTTTTTTTTGGATTAGTTTTCTATTATTTTTTTAAAAGTCAATACTTTCTATTCAACCCAACTCAAGTCTGATGTGATTTCTAGTTACAATCGTCAAATTATAAACCAATCCCAAATCTAATCTTATTATCAATTATCATAGCTAATTTAGCACTTATCAAACTTTATTTTCTTTTTATTTTTTATCCTTTGGGTAGCATTCAAATTTGGCTTGATATTCCTACAATACACCTACCATTTTTACTAAAAATACATTACATATTTTTCAAATTAAGTGACATTGTGTCTCAACTTTTAAGTAGAGGGCAGGGTATGACCAAACATCCCGTTTATAGAAATGTAAATTCTACATAAAGCAAAACATAAAGAACATTATAGCATTGCATCCCTTCCTCGTTCTGATTGTGCGAGGTCTTTCATTGATCAAAACAAAGATAACATAGTCTTCATCCCATACCCACAATTATGAGAGGGGGAAATGCCACAACAAATAATTGTATGATCGCATATTAATTCAACTTTTGGTTGTTCTTTCCCTTTTGAAATCATCCTGTAATGACCAAGATAATTAAAATAATAATCCATAATTCAAGCATATTATAGCAACAAATACAATTTCAAAGACATAAGATTAAAATTCACTTTGTTAGAGAAAAAACATACAGGTTTTTGGAGTCAATTATGATGCAAACAAAGAGAAACTAAGGAGAGACACCAAATTCAAGCTATAGCTAGATAAAAGTATCATTTTTTTAGAGCAAACATTAAAATTGCTAGCTATAACAAAATGTAGGCACAGTGATGCATCCAAAAGAGTAATGGCATAGAAATAAGGAACCAAACCAACAAACACTAAGGCATACGCTGCCAAAAAATACACTTATGTATAAAGAGTTCATACTATTACTTTAGTTTAGTAGCTTTCCTTCTTTGTCATCTGAGTTGACAGCTAATTGGCATTTTTCAATTACCTTTCACAATCTTAGGGTGCTATCTTTTAGAAGCAGTGGCCACAGTAATTCCATCAGCACCTGTATATACAAAACAACTTTAAAATTGACAGTGCAAAAATGTAGTCACTAAAACCTTGACCATTAGAAAGAAGAAGCCATTGGCAAACAAAGAATGAATGAAAAAGCTATCTTCAAAAACCAAGTAGGAATAAAAAAAGAAGGTATAATAATATTACTAAATTTCTTCAAACATACATAATTTTTAAACAATTCAAGCCAAAGAAGCTGCAAGTTAAGGTGCAACGGTTAATTTTGGTATTTCTAGGAAGTAAGCACCACTTTAGACTATCAATCACTATACCTTATACCTTTTGGGTTGATGACACCAACAAAAGCAAAACCACTAACAAAATTTTTCATAATTTAACTTCTTAAGAGCATTTGCATCAACTTGTGTAAAAATTTCTATCTATTTTAGCACAAAAACCTACTTTTTTTTTCTTCTACTTTACATACTTTTCGAAACACCCTACATAAGATAATCTATTTTACACTACATTTCATAAAATATCAAATTTTCTTAAATTTTTTTAATTATTTTTCTTTCTTCATGCACAACCATCACCATCCACTCTCTTCCTTCATTCTTAGGATACGTAAAAAAAAAAAAACTAAATGCAAAATGAATAGTATTGGTGTAAATTTACATGATTACTATATAGCAAACTCGTAAATTTACACAATTATAAATGAATTGATGTGGGTCATTTTTAGGAAAAACTATGTAAATTTTACATATTTTTCTATTATGCACTAACTGGTGTGAGTGCTCTAACAATGGAAAAAGAAATACCCTTTCTTTATATCAAATTTAGGCTTCTTAAAACCTTCCTTTTCCTCTTTCTATAACAACAACAACACCACCTTTGCAAATAGTTTGATGTCCTGGTTGTTGGCTTCTTAGCTTTAGGTGCATCATAATTATAGAATGAATTAGCTCCTGGTATTTAATCCAAACCTTTCATATTAACCTAGAATGGACTTTTGTTATTAATTTTTTTCATAAGAAGATGAACAAAACTTTAATTGAAAAGCACAAATTGAAAGAAATTATAATAGAGAGATATTTGAGAAAGAGAGAGAGGCATGGAGGTTAAGTATAGTACCATTTAATTGTATCTTTTTGGTTCTTTAATTTGGCAAGACCAAACTCCCAACTCTTTAAAATCACCATTTCTCATCAACAATAAATTTCTCAAAAAAAAAAAATGCAGTCGTATTTGAAATTTACATATGCATTCAAATTTACATAAATAAACACACTCTCACTCAAATAACCAACCCCTTGTTCTTCTCCAAAAAAAAATGCATAAATAGTGCTTCAAAGGAAATTAATGACCAAAGCCTTAATCATATTTTAGCAACAAATTTGGATTAAAAATTTAAAACTTTAACAATAATGTGTGCCATTATCTAAAATTCAGTGTTTCTTCCAATAACAGTGCTATGCATAAAAAAAATAAAAAAAATTTTAAAAATGGACAATTCGAGAAGTTGAGCTGGTGGCTATTTTGCATTGCTGAAATTTTGCTCATGAAGAACAGAAAAATGCTTATATTTTAGAAGGTGATTCAGCTACATATCCATATGGATATTGATCAACATGGTTAGAAACATCATTGAGGAGGTAAGACCATTACTGAACAACTTTGAGCACTTTGAAGTTTTTGTTGTAAAAAGAGAAGTTAACATGGAAAATCATACAGTGGCTAGGCATGCTCAATTTGTGACAAATTTGAAAGTGTGGATGGATGAAGCTTTGTCCAATTACAATTTATCCTTGATGCAATTGCAATAAAATATATGTTTCCTTCAAGAAAAAAAAAATAGGAAAGCTAATTTATTTAATTATTTGTGAAGCATTTGGATTGGCATTTTAGAGCTTCAACAATTATGAGGGAAGCAAATGGAGAATTATTAGTTAAGCTTTCTGCTACTTCTATTTTTTTTATTGTTGATGGAGTTGTCACCCTTTGGTTTTCCTACAACAAATTTTTTTTGTTTCCTACAATTTGACATTTAAGGAAAACGATTCATCAAACTGTGCGAAACATATCCATATTACATACTTTAAGCTTAACTTTCTTTTGCAACTAAAGATTAATCAAATAAAGATGTGGACACATTTATACTAAATCATATTCATAGTAAGTTGAAAACCATTAAAAGTGCAACTATATTTTTTCCCTCAACCAATATATGTCATGATCATTAACATGAAAATTCTCTTCAAGTATGAAAAATGCACAATAAGGTTCTTTAGTTATATATTTAAATTCAGTCATGTGAGTTTAAGTGTACAGAGCGCTACAATATTTAGATTTACAGAACCCAAGAGATCCCCCTATACTAAGCCAGTCAAAAGTATTGAAGTATCTTAATTCTAGTATGTTTAATGTAAAAATTTATTTATGTAAAACTACTATTGGTTTGTTTTCATTTATATTTTAAATGTTTCCTTGAAATCAAAGTAAATAAGCAGATCACTAACTTTTGTAAACAATGGCAACTCTAGCCCTACAAAGTATAAGGTGGTGGTTATGGTCTGGAGGCATTCCTTTGAGAATATTTCAAACATATTACCAAAAAAACTGAATATTCAAATAGTGTGTAAAACACCTTGAACGTTTAGATCCCCAATTTACAATTTACCAATTCAAGCTTATTATTAAATAATGTATGTGCGGAATATAAACATAAGCTTAAAACAAAATTGATAAAAAAATCTAAACCAAATAAAATCACAACCATAGCAAAAATTAAATTGCAAAGATTAAGGAAAGAGAAATGCAAACACAAAAACAACACAGCGATGTGTTATCGAAAAGGAAACCAAAGTCCTCGGCGTAAAACCTCTTCGCCGCCCTCCAAGCGGTCAATAGTCCACTAGAGAATGATGTTGGGATACATGAACAGTGACTCTCCAAGCCTAATCTATCCAGTGTACCTAAGCCCTCCAAGCTTCTTGCTCCAATGAGGTTACGCCAAACCTTTGTCTTCTCTAGCTTACCGGATCCTGCTATAACCCATAGCATCAACCAATATCAATTAGTCCCTTCCTAACTACTTCCTAAGAACCAAACAGTCTCCTCATAGATATGGGTATGGTGAGAAAAGGTTTTGGCTAATGTATCTCTCAAGGATGTAATAATGGAGAGGGTAAAAGTAGAGGAATTTGGAGAATCAACAAATGAAGATTGTGGATGAGTCAATCTTGTTTTTCTCTAGGGTTTCTCTCTCAAAATTCTTTCTAGAAGCTCTCTAAAATATGTGGGTATAAGGAGTATTTATGCTAGTGTGTGTTTGGAATGCGAAAGGTCAATTTTTCCCAAACAAAGTGGTCTGGCGACTTGGCCTCGCAACTGGACTGAGTCGCAAGTTCAAGTCACGAGCTAATTGCCTAGCCAACCTAGGACTTTTATCCTGTAGTGCAACAGCTGGTGTGACTCTTTACCTCCTCTACATGCTTCACACGTGTGCCTCTTTGGCGACTTGCCAGCCACGTGCCAATCGTGAGATCCAGTCGTGAAGCCCTGCTGAGTTGCACACTTCTAAGCTTTTCTTCACACTCTCTCACACACTACCCTTACATGATTCCCACCTAACTACAGGTTTCTAAATGCTAAATTACAAGCAAATTTGGTACAGAATAAAGCCAACAAAATGGTTGATTAAATTCAACCTTACAAAAACAAAGAGAGAAAAAGATCCATGGATCAAAGAGATAGTAACTGGCATCATACAACTATGGGCCATCCTTGACCTTCTCTTTTGTAGGCATCAATTTTATGAGTCAATAATGCAATCATCTTTTAATACCTATGATTCTACAGTGCAATCATCTTAATGGTATTAAAAGTCAGAGGATTTGTTTTATATATTTTCTGAACAACATAATTCTAAGGAATTCAAATGCAAGTTCATAAGACATTTTGTCAAACACATATAATGCTATAAAACTCAGCCAACAGTCATGCAAACACTGTTAACTCAGCTAAGATAAATATGTTGTATATTAATTAGCAGCCTAAGTATTAAAACAATCTAAATATCTTATCCTTACAATTATAAGTTTGGAGTACCCTAAAAAATAAATCCCAACATTCCAAGCAAAACCAAATCATTTCAAAGGTTGCAGAATGAAGAAGTAATTGAATTTAAAATCAAATAAAAAAAATTGAAGATTTTGGAAATCTAACAATTACAGTATATGTAAAATTCAAGGCATAGTCAATTAAGATAAGCAATCTTTTTTCCAAAAAAAATTAAGATAAACATTATACATAAACCATATCGGTTGTGAGATCAATGCATGCCACTATTGAAGGCCAAAGAGGTATTATGTACTAAGAGTGACTCAATAACATATAATTAATTAACACCAGAAAACTAATCTTCATGTTGATCATGGCAGTATACACTAAATAATGGCATCAAAAATTATTTTAAAATAAGATCAGTGTGAAAAGGTCTTTAACAGAAGTAAAAGAAGTCCAAAAACAAATGGGAAAAATTACAAAGCGTCTCATATAAGAAAGGTGAAGAAGAAATAAAACCTATGTTAGTGAAAGATTGCTTTAAAGAGTGTGAAGACGTATTCCGTCAACTCCAAATCTCCAACCAATCATGGTGAAATTACATCCTTTGATGGACATGCTTTTGATTCTCTCATCACCTTTTCTACTTTCTGCTTTATACACAGATGGAAAGTCAATGACAGATAAACAAGGTGTTAGGACATATGTAATTCACTTGCTTGGAACATATGTCACCATTTTATTTAATTGGCAAATCCTTTGATAAAACGCACTTTACTTGTAATTGGGTAGATCTAGGATGTGTTTAATACTTCAAGAAACTGTGTTTCAAGTTACTGTGTTTCAAGTTCATGTATTAAAGCTGAAAGTTCAATTAGTGTATAAAACACTATGAACGTTTAGACCCCCAATAAACAAATTACCAATTCAAGTTTAATATCAAACAATAATGTGCGGAATATAAACATAAACTTAATACAGAATTGATAAACAATCTAAACTAAATAAAATCACATCCACAACAGAAATTAAATGGCAAAGATTAAGGGAAGAGAGATGCAAACACAAGGATAACACAACGATGTGTTATCGAAGAGGAAACCAAAGTCTTTGGCGTAAAACCTCTCCGTCGCCCTCCAAGCGGTAAATAATCCACTAAAGAATATAGTTGGGATACATGAATAGTAGAAGACCCTCCAAGCCTAATCTACCCAATGTACCTAAGCCCTCCAAGCTCCTACTCTAGCGAGGTTACGCTGAACCTACTTCTTCTTTAACTTACCGAATTCCGCTACTTGATCATAGCATCAACCAATATGAAATTGGTCCCTTCTTAATTACTTCCTAAACACCAAATGACCTTCTCACAGATATGGGAATGGTAAGAAAAGGTTTTGGTAATGTATCTTTCAAGGATGTAACAATGGAGAGGAAGAGAGTAGAGAAATTTAAAGAGTCCCTATGTGAAGATTGTGGATGAGTCAATTTTGTTTTTCTCTAGGGTTTCTCTCTCAAAATTCTCTCTGGAAGCTCTCTATAATTCGTGGGTATAAGGGTCTTTATAGTGGGGGTGAGAAAGGAATGCGAAGAGTCAGTTTTTCCCAAACAGAGCTAGTTAGCAACTTGGCCTCGCAACTTGACTGAGTTGTGAGTTCAAACCGCGAGTTAACAGAACGGCCAAGCTAGACTTTTTGTCTTGTAGTGCTTTAGTTGACGTGATTGTTCATCTTCTCTATACGCTTCACTCATGTGCTGCAGTTGGCGACTTTCAAGTCACGAGTCACCCACAAGTCCCAGCCGAAAGTCTCTGCATCCTTGCACAGTCTTGAATATTTCCTCACACTCTCTCACTCACTACCCTTACATGATTCCCACCTAAATACAGGGTTACTAATTGCTAAAATACAAGCAAATTTGGCATGGAATAAAGCCAACAAGATGATTGATAAAATTCAATATTACAAAAGCCATGCAAGTCTATCCAAGAAACAAGCTAAAGAAGTGTTGTTCATTAAAGCTCGATAGCTAGCTATCTATCGAGCTTAAAGAGCTGTTCAGCCTCGTGGCTCGACGGTAGCTCGATAGATAGGGTATCTGTCGAGGTTTTCGAAAAACAGAATTTCAGTTCTATTTTGACTTTAATCTGTGATTATGTGTTTGGGCCTTCTTTTCTCACAACCCTAGACATATAAAAGGATTATTTTTAGGGTCGTAAAAGGTAACACAAGTTGCACAAGTGTTGAGAAAAGTTTGTTAAAGTAAATTGTGACCAGAGACAGAATTTGCCCTAATTCATCATTCTTGTGAAGAAGTTGCTATGTTTGTGCTCCGTAAGGTTTTGTAACCAAGTATCTTCTTGATCTTCATCGTTGGAATGAACTGAAGAACTTTGCAGCCAACAACCTTCTCTAATTGGTGATTAAAGTTGCGTTATGGGATTCACGCAATTAGTTAGTTACGTACTGAGAGTCGTGCATCGAAAGTTAAAATTGTTACTACAGAACAAGTCCAATTGGGTATTAGGGTAAGGATTCAACTGTAGGTTGGTATAAGATACTAGGATTTCTTTACTTGTAACTGCTTGTTGTGATAATAGTGGAATTTCGAGAGTGGTGATCTGAAAATCACCTAGTGGGGTTTTTGCCATGTGGGTTTTCCCCATTCGTAAACAAATCACCGTGTCAATTTATTTTCCACTGCATACTTAGTTTAATTGGTGATTTGGTTGTGCTACCACATGTTTACATGTTAATTAACTTAATTAATTTACTTGACTAAATTAATTAGTTAATTTATTACAAGGAGTCAATTCGTTTTTGGCCTATCAAGTGGTATCAAAGCAGGCACACTCTGATTAGGGTTAATCTTTGCTATGTTTCATCCATTGACCCCTGTCTGTCATGGATAAAGGACAGTCATTAATTATACCTCCTTTATTTGATGGAACTAACTATGAAAACTAGAAAGTACGCATAAGAGCTTTCTTGCAGTCTCTAGATGAAAAGGTGTAGCAAGCTGTAGAGACTGGTTAGACCAAGCCAAAGGAAGTACTGTTCGATTGGGATGATGCCAAGATTAAGGCGGCAAACTTCAACAGTAGGGCATTGAATGCTATATTCAATGCAGTTGCTAATGAGGAGTTCAAAAAGATATCCTCTATTGAAACTGCTAAGGAGGCATGGACCATCCTCTAGACAACCTATAAAGAAACTAAGGCTGTCAAGGACTCGAAGTTTCAGAGGTTCACTACAAGCTTTAAAGAGATTAAGATGGAGGAGTATGAGTCGTTCGATGAGTTCTATGCCAAGTTCAAGGACATAGTGAACTCAGCTTTCAATCTTGGGGAAACTATTCCTGAACCCAAGATTGTGAGAAAGGTGCTAAAATCTCTACCTGAGAGATTCCATGCCAAGATTACGGCGATCGAGGAATCAAAGGACATTGATAAGATTCTTTTAACAGAGCTGGTTGGCAATCTACAGACCTACGAGCTAGGGTTAACTAGAATTAGGAAATCTGGTAAAGGCAAAAGCATGGCACTGAAGGCCAAGAGCAGTGACATGGATGAGTCTTCAAACGATGAAGATTCTAAGATGAAGTCCTACATCACCAGGAAATTCAAGAAGTTCATGAAGAATGAAAATGGGAAGGACTACGGCAAGGACCGTAGGGAATCCAATTCTTCTCAGTTCAAGAGCCAAGACAAAGGGAAGAAGGATGCTAGGAATAGCGGTCAATACACTATCCCCGTAGGACCTAAGTGCTTTGGGTGTCAAGGCTTCGGTCACATGAAACAGGAGTGTCCTACATATCTCAAGAGCATTGGGAAGAGCAAGGCACTTGCTGCTACTTTGAGCGACACCGAGTTTGAGGATGATTCTGACAATGAGGATGACAGAATCCTAAATGCCTTCTCTACCACTGTTAATCCAACTGAGGGGATTGTTGAAGATGTGGATGAAGAAGAGGAATTGGTGGAGTCCAAGTTTGAGAAGATGGATGATCAAGATGATATCCATACAGCCTACGAGAAACTATACAAGCTTTCTGAGAAACATGAGAAACTTTATAGGCTTACCACCAAGAAACTCAGTGATGTGAAACTTGATCGTGAAGAGCTTTCCACAAAGTTTGATGAAGCTAATCAGACTATTGGAGCATTGAGGTTTGAGAATAATTTCTTGGCTGAGAAGACCAAGAAGCTTGAAGCGGAGCTGTTTCAAGTCAGAGCTCAATTGGAAAGGACTTCAAGTGCGAAGCTTGATGAGATGCTCAATCTTCAAAAATCTGCTTTTGATCGAACAGGTTTAGGGTATGGTTTCTCTTCTTCTAATATTGCTTCTACTAGTACTACTATGTTTGTTCCTCCTAGTAATAATGTTGAAATTGAGAACAATAATGTTAAAGCTGATTTAGCTAGTGAGAACATAGACAAGGGTAAATCTATCTTAGGAGCACCGATAAAAACCCTAGGGTTAAAAAGGCTAACTCTCAAAAGCCTAAACAAAAGAAGCAGCATTTCTGTCATCATTGTGGAGTTGCCGATCATACTCGACCAAATTGGTAAAAGTGGTTAGCCACTCAACAGAGCAATGGCATGATAGCATTTGGAAGCCAAAATCAGCTTCAATCCTCTCTTGCTCCCCTTGGAGATCTTATCAAAACCCTCATTTTCCTCTCGAACTTGAACGGTTTCAATTTTTCCCCCTCACCCCCGATTCAAGGGTTCACTCAAAGGAAAGGTTCTTCCAAGGCGTGGAAGGAAAAGGGCTCAAAATGATTCTATCACTTTTATCTTTCTCTCTTCTTGTTTTTGTGTGTGCATTACTTGTGTGTTTTGCTTTCAAGTTTTGAGTCAGTCTAGTTTTATGCTTTGTTTTGTTTAACATGTTTTTGTTTGTTTTCAGTTTTGTTTATTTTGTTTTTCTTTTGTGGCTCGTGTTTGTGATGAGTAAGATTAAGTAATCTCTTGTACTTAACACTCATATCACTCTTTTTTACGGAAAGGACTACAAAATCCTAAGAGAAAGGCATAAATAACCATCTCATCACTGTTGCCCGCCAATCATGAAATGACATTTGTGTGCTTAGGCATAGCAAAATTGGAATGTCAAAAGTTTAACATAATTGGGTATTTCTTTTCTATCTCTTATATGCCCATGCATGATTTGCTTAAAAAGAAAAATATGCAAAGAAAAATAAAAAGCAAAAAGAATAAAAATACTTTATATATGATTGCAAGCATGTATTCTAGGAGATGTGGGAGTTATAGGATGTACCTCAAAAATGATAGTCCTCATCAAACAGTTATGATTGTGTATGAGTTAATGTGTTTACTCATATCCCAAATCATCATAACATGTATACACTTATGTAATCTTGCGATGTTTTTCACACACAACACGCAATATTCCTCACTACTCTTGATACATATGCAGGTACAATGTAATTTGGCCATCACAAGATTTACATGTGTTAATGTATGATCACTAAACTATCTTATCTTATTTTTGAAATATAAAATTGTTAGACTTGTTTAGTGTGCGTGTGTGTTTTTGGGATCTTTGTGCTTAAAATTGTTGTTGAGAGATGATTTTGAGAGCTCAAAATGCTAATTGGATCCTTGGTTGAGTTGCATGCTTGATTGCATTCATATTTGTGTTTTTCCCCTCTTGAAAAACTGATTTTTATGCAATCCTAACACCTGGCTATCTGTCAAGCTCTTAAGTTGTTTCTTATCGCAATCTCAACACTTCCTCGACAGCTAGGTGGATCGATCGAGAAAGTTCCTGGATCCTCGATAGCTTCTCGACAGTTGATGGATCGATCGAGCTTCTTTTCTTGTGTCTTTGCTTTGTTCTTGACACCTTCTCAACAGTTGCATCTGTCGAGGTTGTTTTTCTCGACACCTTCCTCTACAGATGGCTCGACACCTCTTGACACCTCTATCTGTCGAGAATTACTGAGAATCTATATATAGGCTTCAGTGTGATCCGATCCTCATTTTCTCAATCTCTCTCGATTTATCCACGCCTATTCACCTCCCAAACACTTTCTTCTCTCTTAAAACCTTCAACCCACATGATTTTCGGCCTTTCCATGCTTCAAATCACTTGGTATGATTTCTTTTTCTCTCATTTTTCATGCATTTAGACCTAGGCTTGGAGTTTTTGAAAATTTTGTGGTTTTTCAAAATTGATGAGTTATTATTGAAATTTTGGGATGAGTTTTTGCTTAAATAAGTTTAAAACCTCATGCATTACATCACACATGCATTATAAATATATTTTCATGCATTTAGATGTGTGTTATATATGTTAAACTGATTGTGTGCTGGTAGGTTTGGATTAGGCTGAACCCATGATGCAATTTCTTTTGCATATCATATGTTCATGCATTTCCCATGCATACGTATTCTCTTTTCAATATACTTGTTATATTTGAATTGCTTTAGGACTTTTTTAATTGTCGCTTTCTCTCCCTCTCTTTTCTGTTTACGTTAGTCATGTCTATGGCACTTAAGCGTAAGTCAGCTCTGTCCTAGAACCCTTTGTGTTCTAGGGCATCGTCTTCGTCTTCTAATCCTACTCCTCATATTCGGTTTCGTGATAAGGATGCCCGAAAGGACTTCTCGGAGAACTTTTCTCAATAAGGTCTTCATTCGGAATGTGGAGTCATTTTGGCGGACTTCACCGACACTAACCTACCTAAAGTCATTCACAGTCGGGGTTGGGAGTCACTGTATGACGTCCCAATCACATGTCCATCCATGCTAATTCAGGAGTTTTACTCCAACATGCATGGATTCAATTATTCAGTACCTCTTTTTTCTACTTACGTTCAAGGTATGTGCATTGTTGTCACACAGCAGCTTGTTGCAGATGTGCTCCATATTCCGAAGGTAGAGCATCTTGACTACCTGGATGTGAGCGTTTGAGGACTATGTCTAAAGACGAGATGATCTCTGCTTTCTGCGGCGCCCTTCTGATTGGGGTGATCATCAATTTACACCATGTAAGGCCTTTGCTAAAAGTCTTGGATTCATAAACATGGTGATGACTTTTGTTTTGCACCCATTCTCTCACTACAACTCTATCACAGAGCCTCGTGCTCGATTTTTGTTGTCTCTTCTTGAGCACCTCACTAAAGATTTTCCTTCATATTTTATTATTTCTCCTATGGATGTGTATAGGGATACGGCTACCTGTGATAAGCTCATTTTCCCTTCAGCTATCACGCAGATTTTATACCCTTTTTTTGTTCCTTTTCCTTCTTCCGACCATTTTTCTGTCATGTGTGCCATAGACGCCGCTACCGTTAAACATAGCGAGGCGCAGTTTAGGTCACAGCAGTCGAATTCAACAACTTCTCCCTCCTATTCGGCTCCATCTCGTTCTGCTCTATCCACATCTGCTCCTTCCTCTTTTATAAGCGATGTGTCACTCAGAGAGATCATGGCACAGCTGCAGTGCATGGATGCTCGCCTTAATACACTCTCTATAGAGCTGTATCGGGTGAACATTCATGTCGATCGTATTGGACGATGGCAGGCGATCATGGGTGGCTTTGCTCCTGAGGCTTCTCCTCCACCACCTCCTTCAGTGGCTTCTGATTCTGATTCTGAGGATGATGATAATGGTGATGACAATGATACTTCTGATGATGATGATGATGATGGAGATGCTAAATCTACCAATGAAATGTCTACTTGACACTCTTATCCTTTGTCAGTTGTGACAAAAAGGGGGAGTAGTTTGGATATGAGAGTAGTCATTCGTAGGGGGAGAGTTAGTATATGACATTTTTGTTAGGGGGAGTGTTGATATTTTTGAGGGATGTAGTGAGGCTTACATATATCTTTTTTTCCCCCCCTCTATTTTAGATACATTTATTCTTGTACATGGGTCTTATGACCATTTTTGATATACATTGTACTTATTTTTTTTATATGATGATGTATATTTCTTTCACCTATCCTTGCATGCATTGTTTCTTTTCTTTCTTTATACACATGGTTCTTATTACTTGTATGCAATCTATTATTTTTGTTTCACACAAAGATGCCTTGATGAGTTTTGTTTAAAGTGTTTCAGAAATACAGGTTGTCAAAGTCAACTTGCCATAAACTCTCTTCTTGCAAAAATTTTTAAGAGTTTGTATTAGGATAGATTTTATTGTATTCAACAAGTGAATATGAATTGAGTGATTTATGACTTCTCTCATATCTCATTTGTTTGTTGTGGTTTTTTCACGGATTGCCAAAGGGGGAGATTGTTAGGACATATGTGATCCACTTGTTAGATCCTTTGACAAAACGCATTTTATGTAATTGGCTAATTCTTTGACAAAACGCACTTTACTTGTAATTGGATAGATTTAGGATATGTTTAATACTTCAAAAAACTGTATTTCAAGATCAAGTATTAAAGTCATGCAAGTCTGTCCAAGAAACAAGCTGAAGAAGTGTTGTTCATTAAAACTCAACAGCTAGCTATCTATCGAGCTTAAAAAGCTGTTCAGCCCCATGGCTCGACAGCAGCTCAACAGATAGGGTATTTGTCGAGGTTTATGAAAAATAGAATTTCAGTTCTGTTTTGACTTTAATCCGTGATTATGTGTTTGGGTCTTCTTTTCTCACAACCCTAGACATATAAAAGGATTATTTTAAAAGCCGTCAAAGGTGACACAAATTGCACAAGTGTTGAGTAAAGTTTGTTCAAGCAAATTGTGACCAGAGACAGAATTTGCCCTAGTTCATCTCTCTTGTGAAGAAGTTGTTGTGTTTGTGCATTGTAGGGTTTTGTGACCAAGCATCTTCTTGATCTTCATCGTTGGGATGAACTGAAGAACTTTCCAGCCAACAACCTTCTCTAGTTGGTGATTGAAGTCGCGTACTGGGATCCGCACAATTGGTTAGTCACGTACTGGGAGCTGTGCATTGAAAGGAGAAATTGTCACTACAGAACAAGTCCAATTAGGTATTGGGGTAAGGGTTCAATTGTAGGTTGGTATAAGGTACTGGGATTCCTTTACTTATAACCGCTTGTTGTGATAATAGTGGAATTTCGGGAGTGATGACCTTAAAATCACCCGATGGGGTTTTTTCCGTGTAGGTTTTCCCCATTCGTAAACAAATCACTGTATCAATTTATTTTCCACTGCATACTTAGTTTAATATACTTAGTTTAATTGGTGATTTGTTTGTGCTACCACGTGTTTGCATGTTAATTAACTTAATTAATTCACTTGGCTAAATTAATTGGTTAATTTATCATAAGGGGTCAATTCATTTTTGGCCTATCACAAGGAAAAAAAAAATCTAATAAAAGCATCATACATAGGAGGGAAAAACAGATCAAGCATAGCAAAAGAGTAAGAAAAAATTGTACGTCTATAATACATTATCCCCATACTCATGAAAGCTATGACAAACACTCCAAAGGCCAAGAACTGTTCTCCTACATAATTGTTTGAAAAAGCAATAGTAGTCCAGTTGAAACTGTAATCAAGATATCACGATTGCTATGTAAAACACATTTCAATTCACTAAAGCTGCAATGAACCCATATCAACATTTAGAACAAAGGCCTCCAAAATCACATAACAACCCAATTCAAATTCACTAAATTTTCAATGAACCCATACCAACTCCTAGAACAAAAGCCACCTAAATCCCATTCACTAAATTTACAATGAACCCATATCAATAATTTGAACAAAAGCCTCCAAAATCACACAAAAAAACCCCATTTCAATTCACTAAATTTACAATGAACCCATATCAACACTTTGAACAAAAGACACCAAAATCATACCCATTTCAATTCACTATAAGTTTACAATGAACCTATTAGGACATATGTGATTCAATGTTAGGAACATATGTCAACATTTTATGTAATTGACAAATCCTTTGACAAAACACACTTTACTTGTAATTGGGTAGATCTAGGATGTGTTTAATGCTTCAAGAAACAAGGTTTCAAGTTCAAGTGTTAAAGCTATGCAGTCTCTCCAAGAATCAAGTAATGAAGTGCTGGATTTTAAAGCTCAACAATTAGCATCTATCGAGATTTAAAAGCTGCTGAATCTCGTGGCTCGACAGCTAGCTCGATAGATGGCTATCTATCGAGGTTTATGAAACTTAGTTTTTTAGAGCTGTTTTTCATCTAATTCGTAGGTATATGTTTGGACTTTTTTTTCTCACAACCCTAAACATAAATAAGGATTATTTTGAGGGATATAAAAGGTTACACAAATTACACAAGAGCACAATTCCACAAGTGTGAAGAAAGTGTGATCGGAAATCAAGTTTTCCCTAGTTCATCTTTCTCTTAAAGAAGCTGCTGTGTTTGTACACCTTAGGGTTTTGTGACCAAGCAACTTCATGATCTTCATCGTATGATGAACTGAAGAATTTTGCAGCCAACATTCTTCTCAAGTTGGTGATTAAGTCATGTACTGGAATCCGTGCAATTAGTTAATCATGTATTGGGAGCCGTGCATTGAAAGAAGAGATTGTCACTACAAAACAAGTTCAATTGGGTATTGGGGTAAGGGTTCAACTGTAAGTTGGTATAAGGTACTGGGATTCCTTTACTTGTAACTGCTTGTTTTGATAATAATGGATTCTCGGAAGTGGTGACCTTAAAATCACCCGGTGGAGTTTTTTTATGTAGGTTTTCCCCATTCATAAACAATTTACTGTGTCAATTTATTTTCCACTGCATACTTATTTTAATTGGTGATTTATTTGTGCTACCATGCATCTTGCATGTTAATTTGATTAATTAATAAACTTGGCTAATTAATCAATTAATTTATCACAAGGGGTTAATACATTATTGGTTTATCAAGTGGTATCAGAGCAGGCACACTCTGATTAGGGTTAATCTTTGCTATGTGATCCATTGACCCCTGTTTGTCATGGATAGAGGACAATCTCTTATTATACCTCCTTTATTTGATGGCACTAACTATGCATACTGGAAAGTATGCATGAGAGCTTTCTTGCAGTCTTTAGATGAGAAAGTGTGGCAAACTGTGGAGATAGGATAGACCAAGCCTACGGAAGTGCCAACCGACTGGGATAATGCTAAGATCAAAGTGGCAAACTTTAACAGCAAGGCACTGAATGCTCTATTCAATGCAGCCACTAATGAGGAATTCAAGAAGATATCCTCCACTGAAACTGCTAAGGAAGCATGGACCATTTTCCAGACAACTTATGAAGGAACCAAGGCTATCAAGGATTCAAAGTTTCAAAGACTCACTACAAGCTTTGAATAGATAAAGATGGAGAAGGATGAGTCGTTTGATGAGTTCTATGCCAAGTTCAAGGACATAGTGAACTCAGCCTTTAACCTTGGAGAAACCATTCCTGAACCTAAGATTGTAAGAAAGGTGCTTAAATCTCTACCCGAAAGATTCCATGCCAAGATCATTGTCATTGAGGAATCAAAGGACATAAACAAAATTCCTTTGACAGAGTTAGTTGGAAATCTGCAGACCTATGAGTTGGGTTTGACAAGGATAGGGAAATCAAGCAAGAGCAAGAGCATGGCTTTGAAAGCCAAGAGCAGTGACACGAATGAGTCTTCAGATAATGAAGATTCTAAGATGAAATCCTATATCACGAGGCAGTTCAAGAAGTTTATGAAGAATGCCAATGCAAAAGGATTTGACAAGGACCAAAAGCAATCCAATTCTTCGCAATTCAAGAGTCAAGATAAAGGGAAGAAGGATGCTAGGGATGGCGATCAGTACACTGTACCCTTAGGACTAAAGTGCTTTGGGTGTTAAGGTTTCGATCATATGAAACAAGAGTACCCTATATATTTCAAGACCATCGAGAAGAGCAAGGCACTTGCTGCTACGTTAAGTGACACTAAGCCTAAGGATGACTCCGATAATAAGGCTGATGGAATCCTAAATGCCTTCACTGCTATTGTAAATCCTACTGAAGAGGGAATTGTTGAAGATGTGGATGAAGAAGAGGAATTGGTGCACAACCTATGCAAAGTTATACAAGGTCTCTGAAAAGCATGAGAAGTTGTATACATTGGCCACCAAGAAGCTTAATGATGTGGAGCTGGAGCGAGAAGAAATCTCTACAAAGTTTGATGAAGCCAATCAGACTATTGGAGCACTAAGATTTGAGAATAATTTCTTGGCTGAGAAGACCAAGAAGCTTAGGCAGAATTGTTCCAAGTTAGAGCTCAATTGGAAAAGACTTCAAGTGCTAAGCTCGATGAGATGCTCAATCTTCATAAATCTATCTCCGATCGAACTAGTTTAGGGTATGATTTCTCTTTTCCTAGTATTATTTCTACTAATACTACTGTTTTTGTTCTTACTGCTAATAATGTTGAACTAAGAACAATGATGTTAAGAATGAATTAGCTAGTGAGAATGTAGACAAGGGTTTGCTAAACAGAAAGGTTCTTCCAAGGTATGGAAGGAAAAGGGCTCCAAGTGATTTTGTCACTTATTCTCTCTCTCCCCCTTGTGTTTTTGTTTTGCATTACTAGTGTGTTTTGCTTTATTATTTTGAGTCAATCTAGTTTTATGCATTGCTTTGTTTAAATTGATTTTGTTTGTTTTCTTTTCAGTTTTGGTTTATTTTGTTTTCATATAAAAATTTTAAAAAAAAATTGAAAAATCAGAAAAATACAAAAACAGTGTGTTTGTGTACATTGGTACTTGTGTACCTTGGATGGCCATTGAAACAAAGTCTTCTAAATTTTGTATCTTTTGTAACTTAGATGAGCATCTCTATGCACAATTAGCAAGTGAGCTTTATGGCTCATGTTTGTGATGAGTAAAATTAAGTGATCTCTTGTACTTAACACTCATATCACTCTTTTTGACGGGAAGGACTAGAAAATCCTAAGAGAAATGAATAAATAACCATCTCACCACTGTTACCTACCAATCATGAAATGACATTTGTATGCTTCAGCATAGTAAAAGTGGAATGTCAAATGTTTAACATAATTGGGTATTTCTTTTCTATCTTTTATATGCCCATGCATGGTTTACTTAAAAGAAAAATATGCAAAGAAAAATAAAAAGCAAAAAGAATCAGAATGCTTTATATATGATTGCAAGCGTGTATTCTAGGAGATGTAGGAGTTATAGGATGTACCTCAAAGGTGATAGTCCCCATCAAATAGTTATGATTGTGTGTAAGTTAAAGTGATTTTCTCATATCTCAAATCGTCATAATATGTAGACACTTACGCAATCTTGCGATGTTTTTCACACACAACATGCAATATTCTTTGCTACTTTTGATACATGTGCAGGTACAATGTGATTTGGCCATCACAAGGAATACTTATGTTAATGTATACTCACTAAACTATCTTAACTTGTTTTCGAAATATAAAATTGGATAGACTTGTTTAGTGTGTGTGTGTGTTTTGGAATCCTTGTGCTTAATATTTTTTTGTTGAGAGATGTTTTTGAGAGCTTAAAATGTTGTTTGAATCTTTGGTTGAGTAGCATGCTTGATTGCATTCATATCTATGTTTTTCTTCTCCTTGAAAAACTATTTTTAAGCAATCTCAATAGCTTCTCGATAGCTCTCGACAGATAAGCTATCTATCGAGAACCTTCAGCTTCTTTTTTATCACATTCTCAATAGCTAGTTTGATCAATCAAGAAACTTTTTGTCTCCTCGATAGTTGCTCAATAGCTACCTCAATCCATTGAGCTTCTTTGTTAAGAAAACCTCTCTTTTGATCCTCGATAGCTCCTCGTTAGCTCTTAGATAGCTAAAAGGCATGTTTTAAACCTCGATAGCTCTCGATCGATCGAGGTTTATGATTTTCCTATAAATAGGATTCTCACGATTTCTGTCTCTATTCTCCTCGATCTCTCTCGATAAACAGACTTCTCTCCTTCTCTCATTCACCCAAAACTCAAGCTTTTCATCTTCCTCACTTCATTTTCGGTCTCAAGATCGTTGTTCCTCATCTGGTATGATCTTTTCTTCATCTTTACCATGCATTTTCATGATCTTTGACCTAACTTTTGGGGTTTTTGAAATTGTTTAAGATTTTTCAAACTTTTGAGTTTTTGTTAAAATTTTGGGATGGGTTTTTGTTAAAATGATCTTTAAACTTCATGCATTGCATCACATGTGCATTATAACAATGTTTCATGCATTTTAGATGTGTGTTTACTTTGTTGCTATGTTGCATGCTGGTAGTTTTGGATTAGGCTAAGCCCATGATGAATTTATATTTGCATGTCACATGTTCATGCATTCTCATGCATACGTACCTTCAATTCTATATATTTTGATATATTTGTTGTTTGGTACTTTTTTTATTGTCTCCCTCTCTTTCTCTCCCTCTTACGTTAGTTGCGTCATGGCACCTAAACGTAAATCCATTCCGTCTCGAAACCCTATTCATTCTGGAGCATCTTCTTCGTCTTCTCCTTCTAACTCCACTCCCTCTCATGTCTGATTCCGTGATGAGAAGGCCAAATCGGACTTCTTGGAGAACTTTACACGACGCAGCATTCATTCGGAACGCCAAGTCATTCTGTCAGACTTCTTTGACACTAATCTACCCAGTGTCATTCACAGTAGGGGTTGGGAGTCACTTTGTGGCATCTTGATCACGTGCCCTTCCGTGATCATACAAGAGTTCTACTCCAATAGGCACGGATTTGATTACTCTATACCTCAGTTTTCTACTTGCGTTAGGGGTATATGCATAGTAGTTACTCCAGATATTGTATTTGAGGTACTACACGTCCCTAGGGTAGTGCATCCTGACTACCCTAGTTGTCAGCATCTAAGGATAGTGTCCAAAGATGAACTCTCATCTCTATTTTGTGAGACGCCTTCTTCATGGGGTGACCGTCAAAACACCTCATGCTCAGCCTTTGCTAAAGGTCCAAGAATCCTAAACATGGTCATGACATTTGTTCTTCATCTGTTGTCTCCTTATAACACTATCACAGAACCCCATGCTCGCTTTTTGTTATCCCTCATTGAGGATCTCTCTATTGACTTCCCCTCACACTTTATACTCTCCCTTAAAAATGTCTATAAGGATACGACGACTCTTGATAAGCTCATTTTTCCTTCCGCTATCACGAGACTCCTTCGCCACTTTTCTATCTCCTTTCCCGAGTCTCCCCACTTCTCATATATGTGTGCCATTGGCACCGTTACCGTTAAGCAGAATCTTGCACAACTTCACTCGAGGTAGCCCCGGACAGAAACAGTAGCTCCTCCGGCTTCTACCACTCCATCCACCTCCACTCCTTCTTCTTCAGCGGGTGGAGTGACACTTGAGGCCATCATAGCACAGCTTGTGCACATGGATGCTCGCCTTGACACTCTTAGTGATGAGTTGTGTCAAGTAAACACCAATGTCGATCGTACGTGCGACAATAAGCTGTGATAGGTGGTTACACAGTGGCTTCCTCTCCCAAGGCATCTGAAGATGAGAGTGACGATGGCTTCGGCAGTGATGATGATGTTGAGGATGATGATGATGGCTCGCCTAGTGATAATGAGATGTCTACTTGATTTACTTGTCCTTTGTCACTCGTGACAAAAAGAGGGAGTAGTTTTGAGATGAAAGTAGTCATACTCATAGGGGGAGGGTTAGTTTAGGAGATAGGGGGAGTGTTTATATTAAGGGATGTAATGACGATTTTTGTATCTTTTCTTTTCTTTCTATTTTAGATACCTTATCCCTTGTATATTGGTCTTGTGACCATTTTGACATACATTGTACTTATATTTGATTTTTATATATATTAATGTACGTTATTCACCTATCTCTCCATGTGTTGTTTCTTTTCTTTCTTTATACACATGTTTCTTATTTATTGTATGCAATCTATTATTTCTACTTCACATTAAGATGCCATGATGAGTTTTGTTTAAAGTGTTTCAGAAATATAGGTTGTCAAAGTCTACTTGTCATAAACTCTCTTCTTGCAAAGTTTTTCAAGAGTTTGTGTTAGGATAGATTTTACTGTATTCAACAAGTGAATATGAGTTGAGTTATTTATGACTTCTCTCATATCTCATTTGTTTGTTGTGGTTTTGTCACGGATTGCCAAAGGGGGAGATTGTTAGGACATATGTGATTCAATGTTAGGAACATATGTCATTTTATATAATTGGCTAATCCTTTGACAAAACGCACTTTGTTTGTAATTGGGTAGATCTAGGATGTGTTTAATGCTTCAAGAAACAAGGTTTTAAATTCAAGTGTTAAAGCCAAGCAAGTCTATGCAAGAATCAAGTAATGAAGTGCTGGATTTTAAAACTCAACAGCTAGCATCTATTGAGATTTAAAAGCTGCTGAAGCTTGTGGCTTGATAGCTAGCTTGATAGATGGCTATCTATCGAGGTTTATGAAACTCAATTTTTCAGAACTGTTTTTCATCCAATCCATGGGTATATGTTTGGGCTTTCTTTTCTCACAACCCTAAACATATATAACGATTATTTTGAGGGCCGTAAAAGGTTACACAAGTTGCACAAGAGCACAATTCTATGAGTGTGAAGAAAAGTGTGATCGGAAACCTAGTTTGCCCTAGTTCATCTTTCTCTTGAAGAAGTTGCTGTGTTTGTGCACCTTACGGTTTTGTGACCAAGCAACTTCATGATCTTCATCGTGTGATGAACTGAAGAACTTTGTTGCCAACATTCTTATCATGTTGGTGATTAAGTCGCGTACTGGGATTCACACAATGGATTAGTCACATACTGGGAGTCATGCATTGAAAGGAGATATTGTCACTACAAAATAAGTCCAATTGGGGTAATGGTTTAACTGTAGGTTGGTATAAGGTACTGAGATTCCTTTACTTGTAACCACTTGTTTTGATAATAGTGGATTCTCGGGAATGGTGACCTTAAAATCACCCGGTGGAGTTTTTGCCTTGTAGGTTTTCCCCATTCATAAACAAATCACCGTGTCAATTTATTTTCTGCTGCATACTTAGTTTAATTGGTGATTTGTTTGTGCTACCACACATCTTGCATGTTAATTTGATTAATTAATAAACTTGGCTAATTAATCAATTAATCTATCACAAGGGGTCAATACATTCTTGGCCTATCAGAACCCATATCAACACTTAACACAAAAGTCTACATAATCACACAAAAAAACCAATTTCAATTAACAAAATACGAAACCCAATTTCACCATAATGAAACTAAAAACCACAAAAAATCACAGTGACAGACATACACCTCTTTGTTCATATCAGCCTTCCTAGCCATGACAGCAGCAAAGAGCAACTTAGGAACCTGATCAAATTCAAAGGCCTCGATTTTGGAGGGCCAAACCTGGGGGTTCTTGTAGCAAAGGAAGACATGGCACTAGTAGAACTCGACTAACCCGGCGAGTTGACTTGTCCTAAAGTCCGGGTAAGAGAAACCAAACTCAGCATCAAGTGGGTCTGACATTGCCTTCTTCACAATTGTCTTTGCCAATTATCATAATCATTGCCCATTACCTTATCATTCCATAGTTGCCACATTACAATGAAATTTTTAATGTCATACATATAAAGTCAATATATATTCCAATTCGAACGCCCACCAAAAGCCAAACACAAACAGAGAAACCAAGATATTGAATCAGAAATCTAACAAAAAAAGCAAAAGACACTATCCAGTATTGATTCTGTCTACTCTCTACGATGATTGCAAAATTACTACCAAAAAAAAATCATCCAAATATCCAAAACAAAACCAAAGCTAAGCAAAAACAAATTATAACCAAAATACCTTCATCGAAACCATATTTAACCCAAATGCCTCAATCAAAATCCTATAATCAACACAATAAGAAATAGAGAAAGCAAAAATGTAAAGGAAACATTAATGAAAGACATTTCAATTAAATAAAAAACACAAAATACATTAGAAAGCCAAAGGTTATAAATGCCAAGGAAAAACATACAAAGAAAGAGCATTACCCCATCAATTAACTATGCAATTGAAGTAATAGTATTTGAATAGGAAAAGCAACCATGGGAAACAATGAACTGGCAATTGCATAAACTACTGGCAGAAACAATATTTGATTAAGAGAAAAAAAAATTATGCTAACCTTGGGTATATATGGTTAAAGTATATTTAAATTAAATATAAGTAAAGTAACTTAGAAACATCTAATAGAAGTCCTATAAACAAATAGAAAAGAGAATAGAATAACTCATATAAGAAATGTGTAAAAGATTATCTATTCAGTGACAAATTGTTGTAGAGAGGGAAGCAACATCTGACAAAGAAAATATGGTTGGCAGCATAATATGCATATTGTAAAATTAATCACATAACAGCCTAACCATACACCAAATCTAATCCAGTAACCTTAATCAAAATCAAATCTAATCCAAATGCCTAAATCGAATCTATAGTACCAAACACCAAAACATAAATCATAATTATGGCGTAATTTTAAAAAGAATAAAGAAAACCTTTACCAATAATAGTTCCAGCTGCACTACGGTGGTGGCTGCCCAAACCTGAGTCTAAATCAAAATCAATTCGATTGAAATAACCAAGCATAAATCATATTTAAATGATATAATTTTAAAATAAAACAAAAAACCTTATCGGTAAAGGTTTCAACGAAGTGACAGAACAGTAGAAAAAATAGTGAAGCGGTTTGCTTAATCGGCCAAATGAGAAGTTTGGATCTTTATCCTTATTTGGCAGTGGATTTCTCATAACCCACAAAAATCTTTGATCGTTGTTTTCTAAACCCACCGCTATTTCTTTCAACTGTTTCTCCGAAAAAGATCCCAAGCTTCCGAAACATAGAAACACAACGCTTCGGCTCAGTTGTGAGTTTAGTCGATTCAAACACTCGTGCTCTTCTCCATCTTGATTGGTGTCTGATGTTTTGGGTTTCAGTTTTTAGGGCATATAGTTTTTGATCTCTTGATCTCCCTCTCCTTCTCCATTCTCTGTATTGTAAGTTTTTTTGGGAGTATTGCAAGCCCTTTTAATTGTATTTTAAGCAATTAGTTTTCTTTTTATACTGAGAGGCTTTTAAACGGTGTTGCAACGTTGCCAAACAATATAATTTATCGCTTTTTAACTTAAAAGTGGCCGAATTTTAGATAGGCATTTTTCCTACATGGCAGCACCGCCTTAATTGTAGGAATCAACTCTCTCAGCTTCTACTATTATATATAGTATACGATATAGATTATTTTAATTTAGAATAAAAGTATTTACTTCCAGTAAATTTCATCAAATAGTATTTTAGTTGTTTAATTTTAGCTTAACATCATCCGATTCAACCCATTTAACCTTATTTATAATAAGATAAACGGTTCAATATAGGAGTTTTAAATAAAAATAAGATGATTTTGTGATAAAAAGTTTTAGTTCTATAGGACTTGGAACGGGTTTGGGTGTAAAATATTTAATAGGTTTTTTTTTTTTTTTTATAAGAATATTTAATAGGTTTGAATTTGAGAATACTTTTTTTCTTTATAAACCCAACCTGTTTGTCATTCCTGATGAATATTATAAGGTGTAGTGTAAATAACTTGATATTCTAACAATGTCAACTTTTAGTTCCTCTATAATGAAAGGCCACTAGAATATTGTGGGCTGTTCTTAAATTTGAAAACATTTGTTAATTTGTGGAGTTATGCGTGTTAAAAAGTAAATTACATTTAAATATCATCCTCAGAGGTATTAGAGTACGATAAAATTAAATGTTGATGGATTAAAAAATATGATTAAGAAATAAGAGATTATATATTCTTAGTTTAGTCAAAATTGCTATTAAAAAAAAACAACAAACAAACTTCTTAACAGATGTGATGCAAAAAAAACAGACGTGGTGCAATTATTGACAGAAGTTTAGGTACACACGTGATTCCTTAGAAAATAGCAAATATCATCCAAATTTGACTAAGTTATGGTATCTTTCTTTTTATAAAGAAAAGTTATTGAACCTTTTCTTGTTTGTAAAGTCTAAGATGTTATTGATGAATTTGATCATGTGATACAGCTTCCATAAGGAAATGTGGCCCTTCTTCCAGCCAAACATCAAGACCCTTTGGATTTCTAGCCCTAGCTAGCCAATACAGGCTAACACATTTTTGCTACTTTATTACATCTCTTCTTTGTTTAGCTTACAGATCCAGCACTAAACGCCTATATTCAATCTCAACTACCACGTCTCTAACTCCTATCCTATCTCCGTTACAAAGAGAAGCGTATATGCAATACTTTGAGCTGTAACAGCTGTTGAAGGAAATTTTAAACAATAATCACAATAAATGTAAATCTATCCTCTCACACGAATAGTAAATGTCACTAATTTGTTGCATTACTTGCATGCAACACAGCTGGCCAAAATTGGGAATTAACATTGTTTTTCAAACAATATAATTAGTAGGCACTGTTACAAAACTATATTTTTTTACTAACATCTTGAGTTTCAAAGACTCGATTTTGAGCTTATAAATCAAGTCTCAAAAACTCGATTTCAGTGTGCTGATTTGGCGTATTTTCCATGTGGCGTCCACTAAAACTCGATTTATAAGCCAAAAAAAATAAAGAAATCAACACAACAATCCCAGCACAATGAAACCTCCTTACACACATGTTCAGCTCTCTCACCATCACCATTCACCACAAACATCAACAACCACCAAAACCCACATTTTGCCTATCCCACATCAAAATCCACCCACCACTATGGGGTTTGTAGAAGATCATGACTAAGCAAAACCCACCACCAAAAAAAAAAAACCCAAGGTGAGCAAGCCCAGATCCACGGCGAGCAAGCCAAATCCACAGCAGCAAATCTACGGCGAGCAAAATGTAGGCCCACAGTGGCAAACCCAAAAATGATCTGATCACCACTTCGTCTGCCACTCCCAACCCAGCCACCGATTTCATCCAAGCCCAGCCAGCCACCACTCCCAACCCACCTACCCAAAATCAAAACCCACCCATCAGCAACCATCAAAACCCACCCAGCCACCCACCCGTCAAAACCACCAATCAGCAACCACTACCACCTGGATCCATCACCACCAACAACTACATGCAGTCTGCAAACCTAGATTAAAAAAAATTAAAAAAAAAAATTTGGATTGCAAATCAGGTGAGAGAGGAGAGAGGGAGAATGGTGAAAAGGAAAGAAAAGAGAAAGCAGTGAGAAAGGACCTGATTTACATTTTACTTGATTTTTAAATGGTTGGCTTATAAATCGAGTCTCTAAGACTAGATTTCTAGGTAGACGCCACATGGAAAAAATGGCACATCATGCGTGATTAGACCATGGAAATTGAGTCTTTGGGACTCGATTTATAGGCCTAAATCAAGTCTTAGAGACTCGTGATGTTAGTATTATATATAGTTTGAAAACAGTGCCTACTAATTATATTGTTTGGCAAACAGTGTTAATTTCCAATTTTGGCCCAACACAACTCGTGGTAACTACGAATCCTCCTACGACGATTACCCCAATGGCCACAGTATTGACGTGATTAGGTCTTACCACAGCGTTGCACAATTGATCCCATATATTTTTTCCAAGAAGGTGGACTCCAATGTGTCTAGCTACTAGTCCATCCCTACTACTACCAGCCCATTCTGCAGAAAATGCTCATGCATGTATCTCAGATTCTCAGTATCTGTTGTAGTTTTTGTTGCTGTTAGTGTGATGGATTGATGAGTGGCCTTGCTTGATGCATGAGTTCCTCCATATTAGCCATGTCATGGTATTAAAAAACTCAAACTGAGAAGGGACTAGCCATTGTATAGGTTTCACTGCATCAGTTTGTTTAAGGGCAACAATATAAGTTGATTTTGAACATTGGAATTTACCAGGATATGTGCTAGTTCAGATCAGCTTATTTTGTTGCTGGCAGGAAATTTTAACTAGTCCAGACCACTTTGATGGGTGAAAAAGCTTGTTCTGGTAGCTAGGAGTTTCAGTACTTCCTATTCTAATGGTCATTTAACTCAAGACTTTGGCATTCTTAGACAAGGTGTTTGGTGTCATTCTGACTGATTGTGCTCTATTATTTGGTAGCCAACAATCTTTCCAAACTCTTATTCTATCACCTACCCTACCCCTTACACCTACTTGTCTTGCACAATTTTGAAATTTTTTCTAAGGTGTTGACAAAGAAACTTAAATTATATAAAAATTTAACAGAGAGATTACTTGAAAATATCAATATCACCAAAAAAAAAAAAAAAACCCTAATACATGAAAGAGGAAAAAATTGACCAATAAGAGATAAAGTGGAAAGTAAGAATGCTAAGATAAAAATAATAATTTAAAATATAGTCTAAATGATATAAGAGAGAGAGAGAGAGATGATACCTGTTATAACTGTGAGTTGAATTGTTGATGGTAGCAAAATTGTTACAACTACAAAGCCAAAAAGAGTATAACTGCTGGCACCACCAAAGAAAACTCACAACTACAATATTTCTTTTAGTATTTTTTTTTTTTAGAAAAAATTAAATTAGAGATTATTTATATGTAATGTATCTAACAAGTTACAAATTTGAACAATTAGAAATTTTTTTTAATAGGTTTTTTGTTGAATAATTTGTTCACTTGATGTTGTTAAGTCTAGTCTTATTTCTGTTTGAGTTATTTTTGTTGTTATTTGGGCTAATTTTTATTCTTGTTATTTAAGTTTTCTTTTCTTTTTTTTTTTCTTTTTTTCTTTTTTTTTTGGTTTAAGGGGTTAATGATTATGTTTGTGGGGTTAAAACTATTTTTGGAGTAATGTTACATCAACAATATTTTCACAATAAATATTATGGAACAAGTTATTATTGATGGGTAAAAACGTTATGGCAGGATTGGGCTCAAATTATAATCAGTTATAACTTACCTACTGCATAGAATTTGTTGAGAAATTATTGTGACAATGTTGTGAATGTAATACTACTCTTATTTTTGTTGAACCCAATTTCTTATAATTCTTAAGTAAACGTGTTTAACGTGGAACTCTGCTACGCATATGAGGGAATGTTGTCAAACTTTGTAGTCATAAGAAATTTTCAAAAAACTTAAATTAAGAAGTGGGTTCCAGTTAGCTTAACCAGTAAAATCTCTAATGGTTGAATAAGAGATCTGGAGTTCAATCACCACCTACACCAAAAACTAATTGGTGTCTTGGTCTGATGATAAAGATCTATCATCAAAAACAGATGGCATAGGTTGAAAACTCTCTCAAAAAAAAAAAAATTAAGAAAGGACAAATATGAAATTATGGCCTATGTTCATAAATTTGTGAAAAAATTGGACTGATTCGAAGTCAAGGACGAATTATGGTAATTTGTTTCAACTTGGGACGTAAACAAAGACAATTTTTATCTTTTTGATTATTTTCTAACCTTTTTGGATTTAACTTTGAATTTCATCATGTGATAGATTAATCAATTTAGGAATAAGATTAGTCTCACGGTTGATTATCAAAAAAAAAGATTAGTCTCATGGTTGATTGACTTAAATCTTTGAATTTAATGCGTATTAGATATAGGTCGTTGATTGATTAACATGATTGGTGATAGTCGTCTACCTTTCTTTGAATTAAGCATGTGATAGATAAGTCTAAATCTTCTTTACAACTTTTTATGTACCGCTCTATGTTCCACCAATCACTACTTGCCATGTTTTTATTTTACTTTCCTTATAAAATAGTGTTTAAAATGGAAAGTAATTATACACATGGAAAATAGTGATTAGTGGAACATAAAGTGGTACACAAAAAGTGGTACAGAGGATTTGCATTCTATCAAAGGATAATCTTAATCTTAGTGATTAATGTGTGACTACATTGATTCTCAACCAAAAAAAGAAAAAAGTGACTATGTTATTGTTGGTGCTCCTTAGCAAATCTTCCTTCCTCGTAGTGGCGGTTCCACATTCAAGTCAAGGAGCTTGTTTATTTCATTAAAAAAATTATGTTTTAAACAACTATATATTTTGTTTTAAAAGTAAAAATAAAAAGGAAAAATAATCACCCAAAAGAAGCTTTAAACGTTTGTTTGATGGTTGTCAGCATTAGGTTCCTTTTCTTTCTGCTATATGATTGATCTTTATACTTTAAGAGATTGAATTTTTTGCTCCCATGTATACTTCTTATATACATGGGTTCTTCTTTTTTCAATAAATACACTTACTTTTAATATATATATATATATATATATATTGTTGATACTCGTTTTTAACAAAAGGCCCAATAGCAAAAAAGTCCAACAACGAAGAAAGATGAAAGGGGAAAAGTGTGGAAGAAACATGATGAAAGTAAACGGGCTATGAAGGCCCAAGAAGAGAGGTAAAAAGACCCAATGGGCCAACATGACAGGAATAACAGCTAGCAAGTCCATGGGCGCAACAAGAGGTAAAAGTAAAGTAAATGGGCTATGAAGGCCCAAGAAAAGAGGTAAAAAGATCTAATGGGTTAACATGGTAGGAATGACAACTAGCAGGCTCATGGGTACAACAAGAGGCAAAAGTAAGGGAAATGGGCTACGAAAACCAAAAAAAGACGTAAAAGAACCCAATGGACCTACGTGGTAGAAATAGCAGCTAGTAGGCCCATGGGCATAGCAAGAAGAGAAGAGAGGCCACTAGGTTTGAAGAAATAAGAAAGGATGGCAAAAGTCCAATGAATTGGTTGGGTAGAAACTTATGCCAAGCCAATATGCAAGCCCATGAGGAAATAAGAAGAAATAATGCAAGCTCATGCCTTTCGTGTCATGGAAGATAAGCACGAACAAAAGAGACACAGCAGAACGAGACATGGCAGGAATGGTAGAAACGACGTGGGGACGAAAGAAAACAAACGCAAATGATACTAGAACGAGCACACAAGGACTGGAACACCACCCACTTGTGCCTAGGCAATACAGGAGAGGTGGGCCCATGATCAAGAGATTTAAAGGGTGTGGTTTGGTGGTGGGGGGAAAAGAGTCTATTTTGGGTTTCCAACTATAACTCCTTTTGGGAAAAATTCCTTGCTGGGATGGCATTTTGCCTAAAAGAGGTAGCAAATAGCAAGACCACCTAATGCATGTCATAGAGGTAGGTAGTGAGAGACCTAAGCCCTTATCCATTTTGGCAAGAAGGGAGAGGCAAATAGCAAGAACAAACAAACAGAGATTTTTTGTCATGAGATGGGTAGTGGAAGAAAGAGAGCACACTGAGCTTACTCAGTGGTGGTAATGGCCGGGCAACCAATGGGTTGGCAGGTAGTCCTAAAGGGATGCCCATAACAGACCAAAAATAGTTAGCGAAGCCCTAGGGGTAAAAAGGAGAAATCCCATGAAATCAACCTACTATAAAAGGGGAAACAACCATAGATGAAAAGGGACAGTGAGGCAACAGTAAGAAAAGACTAGGAAAGAAAATGGACTAAGAAAAAGAAAGAAGGAAAACTCAGTAAGAAAAGGCATGCATCAATAGACCATCTTTTCCCACTCTCTAAAAAAAACGTACTCTTTAAAATTTCACCAATGGTAACGAACAGCCATTTAGGCCCTTTCTTCAAAATGTACAACTTTGATGGCAAAAACCTATGCTAAGATTGTTCAAGTTGGGGTTTGGGTTCCTTCTTGGTGTTGATACCCATTTTGGACAACAAACCCATAGACAAAATAAGAGGTAAAAGTAAAATAAATGGGCTATGGAAGCCTAAGGAAAGAGGTAAAAGGCCCAATGTGCCAACGTGGCAGGAATAATAGCCAGTAGGCCCATTGGCCTAGCAAGAAGAGAAGTAACAAAAGCAAAGGCCCAATGGACCAGATAGGCAGGGACTTCTGCCAAGCCAATATCCAAGCCCATCGGGAAATAAGAAGAAATAGTACAAGCTGCGCCCCTTCATGTCGTGGAGGATAAGCACGAACACAAAAGACACATAGCAAAATGAGACATAGCAAGAACGACAAAAATGGCATGGGAGTAAAAGAAGACAAATGCAAAGGATAATGGAACACACACACAAGGGTTGGAGCACCACCCACTTGTACCTAGCCAATACAGGAAAGGTGGGTCCACAACCAAGGGATTTCGAGGGTGTGGTTTGGTGGAGGGGAGAAAAAGGTATTTTGGGATTCCTATTGAGGCCTCTTTTGGGAAAATGCATTGTTGGGATGAGATTTCGCCCAAAAGAAGTAAGTGAAGGGCTAGGACCACCTGATGCGTGCCATAAAGGTAGGTAGAGAGAGAAGCTCGAGCCCTTATCCATTCAGGTAAGGCAAGAAAGGTAAGGAGAAGAAAAAACAAGGTAGAGTTTTTTCCTAGAACGAGGAGTGGTGCAGCAAGCACACTTTGAGTAGAGGTAGTAGCTGGGCAACCAACAGATTAGTGGGCAATCCTAAAGGAATGCCCATAAGAAACCAAAAGCGGTTGGAGAAGCCTTAGGGGTAAAAGAAAGAAATCTCATTGAATCAATTCACTATAAAAGGGAGAGGTAGCCATAGATGAAAGAGGGAGGAGGAACCCATGGTGAGAGAATAACAAGAGACTAAGAGTAAAAAGGGCTAAGGGAAAGAAGAAAGAAAGTGGTAAAAGAAAAAACAAAGAGAGAAGAAGAATGCAGTAGAAATAAGGTCATGC
The DNA here is from genome assembly GCF_932294415.1 of Quercus robur. NCBI lineage: Eukaryota > Viridiplantae > Streptophyta > Magnoliopsida > Fagales > Fagaceae > Quercus > Quercus robur. Next base: position 36,455,983 of record NC_065542.1, on the reverse strand, counting down.
ATCAATAGATCACCATTTCCCTCCTCTTGACAAACCCACTTTTTGGAACTCTATAAGTTATAATTCACAACCATTTAGGCCCTTTCTCCAGGACGAACAATTTTGATGGCAGAAGCCTACAACAAGGTTGGAGTTCAGTTCCCTTCTTGGACATTTTGTTATTGGTAGACTTAACCCAGAACTAGGACGGTGAACCCATTTGCTTGGAGTCAATGCCATTTTCCTGTCGCGGTCTCTGTTAGCTTGTTTAACATCTTTATCGATATTTATTCTGTTGTAGTGTCTTATGCTATTAGTTATTCTATTGTAGCACCTTTTTATTATATTTGTTGTATCAATTATTCTACTATAGCACCTTTTTATTATATATGCTATATCGGTTGTTCTGTGGTAACACTTATTATGCCATGGTACTCTTCTTATTATACATATTGTACTAGTTATTCTACCATGATATGCATAAGATAATCAATTTGGTCAATGTGGTTGGACTCTATTATGGATTTCTGACCACATTTTCCATAGGGCCCTCCTATTTCTTCCTTCTCCAAGCTCGGGTTATAAAAGAAGGAATCGAGAAGAAAGTATCAGCAGAAATTGGTTTTATTATGGGAGAGCTCATAATTACCAGCACCAGTTTGCTGTAGCACTTACCGTCTCATCGAATGCTGGGAAGGCTTGACTTGCACACAAGCCGGTCTGCGACATAGCCCTACTGGATAATAGGCTGGTCCTAACTCCTTGAAACCTTAAATCACAGGCTTGAGTGCAGCAAAACGATCCCTGACCCATCAACGTGAAAAGGCCCCCACACTTGGTTCACTTTCTGCTGAAAGATTTGACCCATGGTTTTGATTATAGACATATGTAGTCTCATTTGCTAAAAATCACAATCATTGTTTTGTTGTGGCATTATTTACTTATTTATTTTGTTGTGCTAGTCGTTTTGTTGTAGCGCCTCTATTATATTTGTTATACTAATTGTTCCTGCTGTGGCAGTCTTTATTATATTTTTCATATATGCTATATCAGTTGTTTCTATTGTGGTATTTTTCATATTTGCTGTATCGGTTGTTTTTTCTGTGGTACATTTTCATATTTGTTGTATTAGTTGTTTCTGCTATGGTATTTTTCATATTTGCATTATCAGTTGTTTCTGCTGTGGCAGTGATTTAGCCGTGCGAGTGTCACGTTTGCCACAACACCTAGTTTGCCACGACACCTAGTTTGCTATAGCGCTGTTTGCTCTATCTGCATATTGGGAAAGCTCGGTCTGCGCACAAACTGGCCTTTAGCGTGGTTTTGCTAGGATATTAGGCCAGTCCTAGCTCTTCAACCCACAACCCTATGGGCCTAAGCATAGCAGAATAGGCCCGGGCCCATTAGCACAAAAAGGCCCCCTCCCCCCCCCCCCCCCCCACACACACACACACACACACACACACACACACACACAATGCTTTATTTATTTATTTATATTTATATGAATTAAGCAAATTAGAATTAAAGTAGACAAATAAAATCTACATTTAGAGAATTGGAGTAGACATAATGAAATATACGTCAATCAATTCTAGAGTTTTGTTTAAATGACTATTATTTTCTTATAATTTTGTGATAATCATAAGAAATATATGTAATTTACTTTTAGCTTATTATCAAGAGTGTAATAGCTTGTGGGTTTCAATTAACTCAACTGGTAAAGTCTCAAAATATTCAGGATTCAAATATAATTTGGTAGATACCAAACTTGATGACAAAATACGGATTTCATTGACAAGCTAAGTTGTTGTTGTTGTTGTTGTCGTCTCTCTCTCTCTCTCTCTCTCTCTCTCTCTCTCTCTCTCTCTCTCTCTCTCTCTCTCTCTCTCTCTCTCTCTCTCTCTCTCTCTCTCTAATACTTTAGTATTTACAATGAGGTGAGGATATTTGAACCTTAAATATTTTGAGATTTTATCAATTGAGCTAACTGAAACCCACAAGTTATTAGACCCTTGATAATAAGCTAAAAGTAAATTACATATATTTCTTATGATTATCAGAAAATTATAAGAAAATAATAGTCATTTAAACAAAACTCTAGAATTGATTGACGTATATTTCATTATGTCTACTCTAATTCTCTAAAAGCAGATTTTATTTCATTGTGTCTATTTTAATTCTAATTTGCTTAAATTATATAAAATAAATAAATAAATAAATAAAGCATTCTCCTTATCAAAGCTTCTTCTCTTTGCCCCCACCACCCACAATCATAAAAAGTTTTTCTTTATCATTATTTTCTTCCTTCCTTTCCTTCCTATGGTACCATGTTTTCCCATCCATGATCCATCATCATCTTCAATTCCAATTTTCCAAATCCTCCCACCAAAGAAAACCCAAAAATGAAAAAAAAAAAAAAAAAAAATCACACACCACGCAATATAAAGGTCTATTTGGAAACAACTTATTTAGTTGAAATTGAAAATTTTTTGCTGAAATTGTGCTGAAGTATGTACCTTGAAAAAAATTTGAAAATGTGAAAAAAGGCAGCAAAAAGTGAGGTTTTAAAAAGCTGTATATAAAAGTTAGAAGCTAAAAACTGAGTTTATAAGCTCATGACAAACACACTCTAAGTGTCTGTTTGGGATTCACTTATTTTGCTGAGAGTACTATAGATAAAGATAAAAATTAACTGAAATAGTACAGTGGAACCCATAATAGTACCAAAAAAGTACAGTGGGATCCATGAATAATAGTAAAAATAAATTGAATAGTAAAATAAACTAGTTTTTTTAATTTGGAGCTAAATGCACACTAAGAGTTTATTTGGGAACAACTTATTTATTCGAAACTAAAAACTTTTTTTTTTAGAATACTAAGAATTTTTAACACATACACGTAGAGAGGGGGTTGAAAACTTTTTATTGAAAGTAATATAGATAAAGCTAAAAGGTAGGTAAAATAATATAATAGAATTCATAAATAGTATCAAAAAGTACAATAAGATTCATAACTAGTAGTAAAAATAAGCTGCATAGCAACAAAGTAAAAAAAGAAAAATGGCCTTCTAAGCTATTGACGGATGCACCTTTTTTTAATACACGTACAAGAAGATGGAAGAAGAATATTTTAAAGAAACTTACCGCGGTGAATATCTAAATGGGCGGCCAGATCCAATCTAAGTGGTCTAGAAAAGTCCTGAAGAAAAAGGACAACACGTGTCGAGAGATCCAAGGCCCCCAGCTTCCCCACTCCACTCTCTCTCACTCTCACCCAATCAAAAAATGAAGGAAGGCGAAAAGTTAAAAAATAAAAATAAAAAGAAAGAGACAAAGGAATCAAGAGTCGGCGCCTATGTCCCCGCCGACCATTCACCACGTCCTTTTCCACCACCATTACCATCTTCCACCTACCTTATATATAAAACTCTAACTCTCTCTCTCCCTCTGTTTTTTTTTTTTTTTTCGTTCTTTATTTTTCGCTTTTATTATTTCTTCTTTTTTATTTTTACTTTTCTCATTATTATTATCGGTTTCTTCCGGTATATTTTTTTACCCAATCGGAAGATCCCCCCATTTTTATCTCTTCGTCTTTTCTAGGGTTTCCAATTTTCTTTCTTTGTTTCTTTGATTTTTTTTTTTTTTAATTTAAAAAATTTGAAATTATGAGGCCTGGCTTAGTTCAACAATCTGTGGTTGAACCAAATTGTGAAGGCGATAAGGAGAAGAAGAAGAAGCGCCGATCTAACCGCCGATCCAAACAATCCACTCCTCCTCCTCCTACTTCAGGTTTCTGTTTTTTCATGGCTTTTTGGTGAATTTTAATTTATCACTGTTACCAAGAACAAAGTGTTGGATTCACTTTCGATAAAGATTTTACTGGGTTTTTGTGATAATTGTGTTAGGTAGACAGAGCAAGATTAGATCAATTTACATTTGGAATAGTGTAAATCTTTATTGTTATGGCTTGAGCAGAAGTAAAAAAAAAAAAAAAAAAAAAGCCATCAAGACATAGGAACCTTTCTTAAAAGAAGAGTCCTATAGCCTGTAAAACCTACGGGAATTCACTTAGGTGCAAGATTTCACCGAGTTTAATGTCAAAGATTTCTAACATGCTTTATTTAATTAAGTTGTATACGTTTTTTTTTTTTTTTTTGGGTGAAAACTAAAGACACACCCAGTGGGTTCCCTCCATTCCATTGATATGGGAGGAGGAAGTTCCGGTTGAGTTATAGCTGGATTGGCTTGAATATCAGTAGCTCAACTGAAGTTTCTATATATATATATATATATATATTCAGGCCTAATTGTTAATTATATTTGATCCTAGTTCTATAGCGCAATAGTAGTCAAGACAGTTTATCATAATGTTAGCTGATGTTTATAAAGCTTTAAAATTTGTTCATGTCCGTGTGTCAAATTGTTGTCAGCCTAAGACATAAATACTTCTACCTTATGTCACCTCCCACAACCTTAGCTGAGGCTCAAAATCTCCAAATCCCCCCCCCCCCCCTTTTTTCTCTTTCGTTTCATCTAAATGATGGCTGTGGCTGTTCGGGGTTTTGGCTTTGTTCCCTATGTGAGGCTCAGTACACAATATCAAACTTTTGACACTGACTATTTTTTTTACCCTTCTTTTTTCTTATTCAGTAAATGGACCAGAGTGTTTGGGAGATGGTAGAACATGTAATCATGTAACTGCATCTCTGAGTAGTTCTTCAACAAAGCAGCATGTATTGGACATGCGTCCTCCAATGGATCATGGATGGGACATGCGTCCTCCAAATGAGCACGCATTGGACTTGTGTCCTCCAATTGAGCATGAATTAACCCGAGCATCAGACGTTGGTTTCTCTTCTATGCCAACAATGCGTATCTGTGAACAAGTGAACCCCATGGAGGAGCAAAACATACCAAATCAGCATGTATCTGATTTTGGTCACAGAGTCATGTCACAATCTTGTCCTGAACCAGTTTTTTACAGAGGATCACCTGGGACATCTAAAAACAACTATATGTTTCCTTCCCCTCATATTGAGGGTTCTCAGAAAAAATATTTTGATCCACACTGGTCCATGGAGGCTGTTAATGAGGCATTAAAGGTCAGTTTGAAAATGGGTCTTGATGTGTAATGTCTGTTGGAACATTTGCGGTTGTGTTTCTTGAGAATGGAAAATTGTTGACTCATTTGTTATCTTCGTCTTATGTCTCAGAAAGGTGAAGCTTTTAAAGTTTTGTTTCGTGTCAATGCCCACAATAGACTTGAGGTTTGTTACATTTTTTTAAATATAAATTACAATTTTGATGTTTCTCTATGCTCCTCATTTATAAATTCCTTAGTAAATAATGCAAATACCTTGTTCTTTTGCTGGTAGGCTTATTGCAAAATTGATGGGGTACCAACGGATGTTCTCATTAGTGGAATTGCTGCCCAAAATAGAGCTGTACGTTTGGATTTGGTTTATTTTGCATATCTTTGATTGCCTCAAGAAAAAAAGTAATTGGTGATAACTTAGATCTGCCTTTATATCTGTTATGGTACATTGTTTTATAATGAAAACAAGCATGTATTGACTTTGTGTGCCCCTTTTACGAGGCAACTTTATTGCATGTATCTGCTGTCAGGATTCAGATAATTCATCATTAAGTGTTAACAGTGTGATTTATTCTTCTATATATCAATAGTTTTGCTAGGGGATGAGGCTTAAAATTGCTCTGGGTTCCTTTTTTATTTTTTTATTTTTATTTTATTTTTTAATAAATAATAATGCAGGTGGAAGGAGACATTGTAGTGCTCAAGGTTGATCCTTCGTCATTATGGACCAGGATGAAAGGGTCAACCGGGATATCTAACAATCCTGCACCAGTGGAAGATTGTAACATTCTCCTGGAAGATGGTGAAATTGCTAGTGATAACTCTAAAGGTAAAAGTAAGGTAGATGCAGATTACGAGTGTGACCATTACAGAAGTTGCCCCTACCCTGAGAAGGGGTCTTGTTATGGGGAAGGTACTTTTGTGGGTGAAACTGTTCATTTAGAACCGAGTGGACCTGCTAGTTGTAATCTTGTTCACCCTGCTGCTTCAGATTCTTTGCATGTAGGTTCTTTTGATGGGCAGAGTGAAGTTGTAAAAGCAGTGGGCAGGATTTGTTCCTCAATTAGCACATTCCCTTCAAAACGACCTACTGGCAGAATTGTTTCCATAATTAAGAGGTCTCCTCGACGAGATGCTATTGTTGGCTATCTTAATGTTAAGAATTGGTTATCTTACCATGAACTCTGCAGAAAAGAGACAAAGAACAGAAGTTCATTGACATTGTCTGACAGTGAGTACATCCACCTGACACCAACTGACCCCAAACTTCCCAAAATGATGGTCTTCGTGAAGGGCTTGCCAGACTGCATCAAGAAAAGATTGGAGAAGGGTGATTCAACAGTTGAAATGGAGCTGGTAGCTGCACGAATTGAAGAATGGGATGAAGAAAGTTCTGTTCCACTAGCCCATGTCTTGCATATTTTTGGACGGGGCAGTGAAGTAGAGGCACAGATCAATGCAATTTTATTTGAAAATGCAATCCGTTCATCTGAATTTTCTCCTGAATTACTATCTAGCATTCCACATATTCCTTGGGAGGTGCCACGTGAGGAAGTTAAAAGTAGAAGAGATCTTCGAAATTTGTGCATATTTACTATTGACCCTTCCACTGCCATTGAACTGGATGATGCTCTCTCTATTGAAAAATTGTCCAATGGCAATTTCAGAGTAGGAGTCCACATTGCGGATGTGTCGTATTTTATTTTACCTGACACAGCCATAGACATAGAAGCACAGGTTCGATCAACAAGTGTCTATCTGTCACAATACAAATTACCAATGTTGCCCCCAATGTTTTCAGAGAATCTGTGTTCTCTTAACCCTGGAGTAGATAGACTTGCATTTTCTATTTTTATGGACATCAACTATGCTGGGGATGTTGTTGACCATTGGATTGGCCGCTCTGTGATACAATCTTGTTGCAAGCTTTCATACAAACAGGCTCAGGACATTATTGATGAAATAAGTAATGTGGATGGTTCTAATATCACTGAAAATGGGAATCCCCAGTTGTATGGCCATTTCAAGTGGCCTGATGTTGTTAGATCTGTTAAAAGCCTTCATGAAATCTCCAAAATTTTGAAGGAGAAGAGATTTAGTGATGGGGCTTTACGTCTGGAGAGCTCCAAAGTTGTTTATCTATTTGATGATCATGGTATTCCATATGATAGCATGCTTTGTGGACAGAAGGAGTCAAACTTTTTGGTTGAGGAGTTTATGCTTTTGGCAAATAGGACAGCTGCGGAAATCATATCTAGAGCTTTTCCTGATAGTGCATTACTGCGGAGGCATCCTGAACCAAATATGCGAAAGCTCAGAGAGTTTGAAGCATTTTGTTGCAAACATGGTTTGGAATTGGACACTTCTTCTTCTGGTCGGTTTAATCAATCGCTGGAGCAAATCAGGGAAAAGCTCAAGGATGATACTGTGCTGTTTGACATTCTGATCTCATATGCTTCGAGACCAATGCAAGTGGCTACTTACTTTTGTAGTGGAGATCAGAAAAACGGTGAAAATGATTGGGGTCATTATGCACTGGCTGTTCCTCACTACACTCATTTTACTTCACCACTGCGTCGGTATCCTGATATTATAGTGCACCGGACACTGGCTGCAGCCATAGAGGCTGAGGAGTTGTACTTGAAGTATCGAGGATCTTTGCCAAAAGTTAGCAGGGGAGAGAAAGTAGCAAGAAGATGTTTCACTTGTATTCATTTTGATAGAGATGCTGCGGAATCCCTGGAAGGTAAGAAAGCACTGTCAGCTGCAGCAGTAAAGCATGGAGTTCCCTGCTCTGAATCACTTGCAGATGTTGCTGCTTATTGCAATGAAAGAAAGCAGGCTAGCGGGCATGTGAAGGATGCCTGTGACAAGCTCTACATGTGGGTTCTGCTAAAGAAAAAAAAGGTATTTTTTATTCTTCCTTCAGCGCAATTTTAATTTGCAGTCCTCTTTCGTTAACCTTTAAAAACAAATTATTACCACTGGTGGATTGTGATTGTGGAAAGATATTAGTGCATCACTAAGGTGCTACATTGTCCTACATTAAATGCCGCATTCACTTTGGGATTTGTTATCTATGTCTGCTTTTGTCATACCTCCTGCCACCATACTCTGTATATTACATATTTCATATCATATACTTGCATCATGATTTTTGTTATCTTTAACTTGAATTCCAGTGTGTGTGTATATATATATAGATCCTTAGTATTTGGCAGGAATGCTACAACCAAGTACCCTCACTATGTGAAATGTGTTCACCCTCATTCTCTTCATGAGTAGCTTTCTATCAGACTTGATAGTTTAATAATTCAAAGCATTGTACTGTAACTACTGTTCCAATCTTGAAGTGTGCATTCTTAATTAGAAGCTTAATGTAAAATCTAAGAAGCACAGACACTGACATGACATGAGACAAGGCAACATTGCAATTCTTAAAAAACTAGGACATGACATTGTAGGGACATGGTAACTAATTAATTATTTTTAGGTATTTTAGGGTGTAATTTATTAGTAGCAATCACATTTTTATTAATTTTATCTACAAATAATTCAACTTCAAACATAAATAAAAAATGCAACTAAATGATAATTTTTGACAATAAAATATTGTATTTTTAACAGTAAATTGACCATAATGTACTAATAAATAATAATTTTAACGGAAGATTTATATTTTATAACAATTAATAATAAAAAATGAATAAAATCCAAAAACTTAACCAGACTATAATTTATTGGTAACTAACAATCTTAAGGATTTAACCAAAAAAGAAATTACAATTTAAAACCCCTTGTCTTGATAGATACGAGAGAATAGAACTCTCTAGAAACAAAAACAAAAATAAAATAAAATATATATATTTTTTTTTTAAAAGTCAAAAACATTAGAGTAGAGAACAAGGCCAGGTGGGCAAGACCGCAAGAGAGATGTAAAGTTGGTGGTGAGGAGTGATCTGCAACAACTTTGAGAAATCTGATGGAGGTGCAATGGTCCTTTTGGGTCACCGATCTGACACTGAGGATGGCCAACAAGGTGTGATGCTGCTGTTTGGATGATCTGGCAGTGAGAAAGCCAAGGATGGCTGGTAGCGCAACACAGAGAGAGTGTGTGAGAGAACTGGGGAGCTGTTTGAGAGTGTGAAAGAGAGGGAAGTTTGTTTTGAAAAGTTTTTTTCTACAGATCGATGATTGTTTTCATGGTAGACTGGTAGGGAAGAAAATCATTGATTTTTTAGTTATTTATTTTTTTAATTGTCAGCTGTGTTGAGAGTGGGCTGCAACCATGTCAAGCCCGTGTCCCAATTAAAAAATAATTTTTTTGGTCGGACACTCCACAGGCGGGCATGTAAAGCAGCCATGTCTGACACACATACACACTACCATTTTCGTCACGTCCATGCGTCCTAGTATAAAATAACCAGTAAAATTTTATCAGTCTGATTGAGCCAAATACTTTGAATTCGAGTTGGTATTATGGTTGTTTAGGCATTGCTCTCTTTGTTATGTTCATCCTGAGTGTTTCAGTGTTTGGATTGTGCTTCATGTTTGGCCTATCTATTGTCCTACTGCAGATTTTATTTTCAGAAGCAAGAGTATTGGGTCTTGGGCCAAGATTCATGTCCATTTATATTCAAAAGCTAGCTGTAAGTTGTTTCTGACTTCTATCTTCCTTAATTAAAAACCCTCTCTCTCTCACTCTCCCCCTTTTTTTTTCCCATTTGTTTTTCTCTGTGCTGCCCTTAATTTTTATCCTGTCATTCTATCAGATTGAGCGTCGGATATATTATGATGAAGTAGAAGGCTTGACTGTAGAATGGCTGGAGACTACTTCCACATTGGTGCTTAGTTTAGCTAACAAACGCTCTTCTAGGAGAGGTGGCCCTGGTAAATGGAGGGCACTTGAAGACATTGCATTTGTTGTAAGTCCATGTGATGTGAAAATTGAACGGTGGGTGTTTGGAGGGAGTTCTAGTGAACAGGTAGGTGATACTGGTGTTGCTGCTCAGGCTTCAGAGCCCATTTGCAAATCTGTCATTTCAAATACTGAAGTTGATCCTGGAGTTTTCCCCCTCACAGTGCATCTCCTTTCAACCATTCCTGTAGTACTTCATGCAGTAGGTGGGGATGATGGTCCCCTTGATATTGGGGCAAGGCTTTACCTGAGCTCATATCTAAGGTAACTTGGGTGTTTGGTAGTGTCAAACTACTGCAACTGAAGGAGACTCTGGAGATGAAGATAACAGAGCTTTGTATGGAATGGGCAAGCTCTGTTGTAGATATGAATTAGTGTATAGTTCACAAGAGTTTTAGAAGAGTGAAAAATTTGTGGTTCAAGTCTGGTGATGCTCTATGAATCTATGATGCTAAAATGGTGGCGTAGCTGTAGATAATGGTGGAGGTTTTCGTTGTGGCTTTAACTTAAGTGGTTTTTCTGTTTTTTTAACAGATGCAGCTTGCTGGAATAGGCCCTTGTTTTTGTAGGCCAGTTCCATCCAATATTTTACTTATTGAAAATCTACCTTCAACTTGGGATTTGAGCTTCGAAGCCAAATTCATGCTGTATTTTTCCCCTTCTGACTGCAGCCCAATATATTTTTTGATTTTGGGTGGTCGGATCTAGTAACTTCAATTTGGTATGTTATTGCCTTTATTGTATTTTGAACTGTTAAAACTGGGTGACTGGCAGTAGCTCCCAGTCAGAATAATGTGTTGTCATCTTTCCCTAGGTGAAAACTTGAACTGGAACTGTAATCATCTTTTGAAGTGCTGCTTGGCTTGTATTTCAGCTCAAGCGTGCAGCAGCACATAGATCTCTTATTAATGGATATTTTTTGTTGGGTATTAATTTAACAGTTTCTTTGAAATAGTAGGGGTGACAAATGGGCAGGTTGGGTCATAAATGGTTTGAGTGTATAATTATCTATTTATTCATTTATGACTCGTTTATATATAAATTAATTATCCATTACTAACCCAATTCATTTAATTAGTAGTAATCCACCTACTTAACCTAATATGACCCAAATATCTCTTAAACTACTTGAATACCCTCTTGACCTCCAAAATTACCAAAATACTCATAAATACCCAAAATGACACAAATATCCTTACGAGCTTCCAAAATTACCAATATACCTTTGGACATCCAAAATTATCTCCAAAGTCTCTAAAATGAGCAAAATATTGTCAAAATCTTTAAAATGAGTAAAATACCTATGAAATATCTAAAATAATCAAAATACCCTTGATATCTCTAAAATTACCAAATATGCTCAAAAACCACTAAAATAATCAAAATACTCTCAAAATCTCTAAAATGAGCAAAATACTTATAAAACTTCTAAAATGATTAAAATGCTCCCGATATCTCTAAAATTACCAAATATAGTTAAAAACCACTAAAATGACCAAAATATCTCCAAAATCTTTAAAATGAGCAAAATGCCCTCTAAAATCTCTAAAATGTCCAAAATATCCCCAAAACTTAAAAAATTACCAAAATACCTCAAAAACCTGAAAATGACCAAAATACCCCTTAAACCTAAAAAAAGATCGAAATACCCCCTAAACCTAGAAAATGACCGAAGTACCTTTGAAACCTTAATATTACGAAAAATACCCGTAAAATCTAAAAGATGACCAAAATACCTCCGATACCTAGAAAATGACTAAAATACCCCCGAAACTTGAGAAAATTACCAAATTACCTGTAACCTAAAAAATGACCGAAAAACCCCCGAAATCTATAAAATGACCAAAATACCCCCTAAACTTAAAAATGACCAAAATGCCCTAAAAACTAAAAAATGACTAAAATGCCCCCTAAAATCTAAAAATGACCAAAATACCCTAAAAATAATCGAAATATCCCTAAAACTTAAAAATTAGCAAAATACACCCTAAAACTAAAAATTACCAAAATCCTCCCTAAACCTAAAAAATGACCGAAATACCTTCGAAACCTAAAAAATGACTGAAATACTTTCAAAACCTAAAAAATTTCCAAAATACCCTGAAACCTAAAAAATGATCGAAATACTCCAAAAACTAAAAAATGACCAAAATAACCCTAAAACCTAAAAAATCGATCGATAAAAACCCCTGAAACCTAAATTATGACCAAAATACCCCTAAACATGTAAGATGACCAAAATACACCTGAAACATCTAAAACTACCAAAATAGAGGTTTGGGGTATTTTGGATGTTTTGAGAATATGTTCGACAAATTAAAGGTTCTAAGAGTATTTCAATCATTTTATAGGTTTCGAGGGAATTTCGGTAATTTTTTAGGTTACAAGGGAATTTCAATAATTTTTTAGGTTTTGGGGTTATTTTGATCATTTTTTCGATTTTAAGGGTATTTCAATAATTTTTTTAGGTTATGAGGGTATTTCTGTCATCTTTTAGGGTTTTAGGGGTATTTCAATAATTTTTAGATTTTTTTGGTTATTTCGGTAAATTTCTAGGTTTCAGAAGTATTTTGGTAATTTTTAGGTTTTGGGGTATTTCAGTAATTTTTTAGGGTTCAAGGGTATTTTGGTCATTTTCTTGGATTTTGGATTTTGTGGGTATTTTGGTAATTTTTAAGTTTTGGGGGTATTTTGGTAATTTCTAGGTTTTGGGGGGGATTTTGGTCATTTTTTGGGTTTCAGGAGTATTTTGGTCAATTTTTAGGTTTTGGGGGGGTACTTTTGTAATTTTTAGGTTTCGAGGGGGTATTTTGGTCACTTTTTAGGTTTTAGGGGTATTTTTGTCATTTTTTGGGGTTTGGGGTATCTTGGTAATTTTAGGTTTCAGGATATTTTGGTCATTTTTTAGGTTTCGAGGGTATTTTGGTCATTTTTTTAGGTTTTGGGGGGGTACTTTGGTTAATTTTTAGGTTTTGAGGGGGTATTTTGGTCACTTTCTAGGTTTTAGGGGTATTTTTGTCATTTTTTGGGGTTTGGGGTATCTTGGTAATTTTAGGTTTCAGGATATTTTGGTCATTTTTTAGGTTTCGAGGGTATTTTGGTCATTTTTTTGGGTTTTTAGAGTATTTTGGTAATTTTTAGGTTTTGAGGGTATTTTGGTCATTTTCTAGGTTCCAAGAGTATTTTGATCATTTTCAAGAAATTTAGATTTTATGTTGTTTATTTTAAATTTTAGATGGGTTTTAGTGGGTATTGGTGGGCTTATCCATTAAGATCTATATAATTAAATAACCTAATGGGTCTGTACCAATTTAGCCCAAATATTCAAATGCATTGGGTTAAGACTTATCCAAATTAGGTGAGTAATGATGGGTGGGTTCATGGATATGGATAAAAATTACCACCTCTACTGAATAGTGATTCACTATTACCTTGTATGACATTGTACCAAAGATAAAAAGCAATTCTAATTAGTTTTTTATGCCAAGTTTTTGAAGAAGATACTTGTAGGTTGTAGTTTCCACCTCAAGCTTCTTGTTTATGAGGTCCTACAAAGCTTGGGGTATTATTTGGACACCCCCCCCCCCCCCCCTTTTCTCAAAAGAGATAGATGAACGAAAACTCAAATATTTTACTCTCCTTAATCGTAAGTTGTGTAATATGAAATTTATAGAAGGCATGAATTAATCAATATCAAATGGATATGTGGAGAACCCCCCACCCCTACTCTCCAAAACTCCTAGCCTCCAAAAGAGGTGGAAAAAAGAGAGAATATTATTTCAAAATATCTAAAGGTTTTTGCTGAGTTGGGGGCACTAGTTAAGTATGAATAATCTTGTTTTTTGGTTTCGTGCTTGTATATTAATGTGGTAATAAATATGAGAATAAATTAGAACGTGTAAATACACTGGTTTACACCCTCTAATAATAATGTGACATGTCATATTTTTACTATATAAAATATAGAGCACGACGCACACAAATACACAATTACACCCTCAAAAATACATAATATAATAAAAATTAAAACCCACATGACCAGAAAATCAAAACTCAAACTCATTGTGTGGACAACCAGCCCAACAATGAGCCGTTGGTGATGATGACGGTGACGCTGCCAAGCTTTGCTTACTTTGGAGAGTCATAAGAACCTAGGTACTGGCATTGGGGGGGGGGGGGGGGGGGGGGTGTAAACACCCTTCAGTTGCTATTTTACAACTCAAGACATTAAAAACACACTCCATCTGGGTTTTATACTTTAAAAAAATTGCAACCTATGAATAATAAGGTTGCAACAATGAATGTTCTAAATTGCGTCCCCAAAGTAATCAGGTGATGGAAAGAGACGGAAGCACAGTAATATTGTAAATAAAATAATGTACGTAACTTGAAAAGTAAAATAGCTTGAAAGTAAGAACAATAAATAGCTTGAATATAAGAACAATAATAAGGCGGTAGAACCAGCCAAGCAGTATGTCAAAATAATTCAAAGTAAATGAAAGTAATTTAGAACCGTCCGGTATGGCAGTAATCCATCCAAGGTGGCGGTAGCAACAAGTAAAATAATGAACATAAAACTTAAAATACTTGTTATTGAAAGTAGGATAAACACTTACAGTAGTAGTAGTGAATATAAGATTTCAACAGTTACAGGTTAACAGTTACAAAGCTTGAACTAGTCCTAGTTACAAGATTTGTAGGATTACAAGGCTTGTAGTGAACAAAGGTGAACAAGGTAGTAGAAGTAGAAGTAAGGTGGGTTCTCTCTCTAAGAAGGCTAGTTCTAAGGGAAGAGAAATCAGAACTAAAACTTAACTTGAAAAGCCCTTAAACATAAGGGACAACCCCCCTTAAATAGGCATTCAGAGTGAACAGTGTCATGAACAGTAACGGATGAATAGTGACAGTGAATAGTGACAGATGAATAGTGACAGGTGAATAGTGATTGAATAGTAAAATAGAATTTCTCCTCTTTTTTGACTCAAGATTGTAGGGAACCCAAAAGATTATGGGAATCCTCTGTAGAGATCAGCAATAGGCCTATAAGTATAGGGACAAGTTCTCATTATTGGTGTCCTTTAGTGACAAAAGAAACCAATAAGAAAAAAAAACCAACAAAAGGAACCAACAAGCATGCACTTCCATTGTCTTCACGTGAACAATAATCGTTGGGATTCTTTAGAAGCATCATATTGGTGGGAAACAAGCTTCTAGTAGTAGTAAATATTGAAGCATTGGCCATTGTGCAGGCCAGACAAATAAGAGAATCAAAATCTCCCGCAAAATCCGAAGAATCATGAAACAGTTCCAGATTTTCAGCAACATATTCGCTCAAGGACAGAGAAATATTTTGGCTTTTGTGCAAGCCAAACAAATAAAATAGCATCTTACAACAGTAGTGACCTCATCAATCAGTAGAGGGAAACATAGGGAAACATACTCATCAATCAGTAGAGGGAGCATCGGATGGATAACCATTAAAAGGATCAAAAGGACCTTGCGGAGAATCACATTCATGCTCATGGTAAATAGAATACTTATTACAAAATCCGCAATATAAAATTGGCTCAAACTTTGAAGTTTTCCCTGGAATGAGAAGACTTTTTAGGTTAGGATGATCTTCTGTTTGTAGGTGAACAAGGGCATCAGCGTAGGATTTAGGACCAAAAACAACAATTCTATCTGTGCTTCTTATGAAATGATAGTTTTTCCATAGATTATGAGCAACTTCATGAATTTTATTATTAAAATAATTTCTCCAACAATTTGCAAGACCAATAGGATCTTTAAAGGATAATTAAGAATTTCCTTTAAACCATGGCCATTGGTGAGTGTAACCATTAATGAGAATGAGATGCTTTGAGGGTTTAACATTCATCCAGTTATTCCTTTCCCATTTTGGCAGAGTGCTCCAGCATCTAATAGTAACAAAAGATCTAGTGGAAGAGTTTTCAAACCCTTTAATAGCATTCTGAATGATCTATGGAAGTTGAACTAGTCCTAGTTACAAGGTTTGTATGATTACAAGGCTTGTAGTGAACAAAGGTGAACAAGGTAGTAGTAGTAGAAGCAAGGTGGGTTCTCTCTCTAAGAAGGCTAGTTCTAAGGGAAAAGAAATCAGAACTAAAATTTGACTTGAAAAGCTCCTTAAATATAAGGGACAACCCCCCTTAAATAGGCAAAATTCGGAGTGAATAGTGTTATGAACAGTAACAGTGAATAGTGACAGATGAATAGTGACAGGTGAATAGTGACTGAATAGTAAAATAGAATTTTTCTTCTCTTTTTGACCTAAGATTGTGGGGAATCTTCAAGATTGCAAGAATCCACCGTAGAGATCAGCAATAGACTTATAAGTTTAGGGACAAGTCCTCATTATTGGTGTCCTTTAGTGACAAAAGAGACCAATAAGAAAGAAACCAATAAAAGGAACTAACAAGCATGCTCTTACATTGTCTTCACATGAGCACTAGTCTTTAGTAACCTTTAAAAGCATCATATTGGTGGGAAACAAGCTTCTAATAGTAGAAAATATCGGAGCATTGGCCATTGTGCAGGCCAGACAAACACAAGAATCAAAATCTTCCACAAAATCCAGAGTATCTTGAAACAGTTCCAGATTTTCATATCCGTCATGGACAATGAAATATTTTGGTTTTTGTGCAAGCCAAACAAATAAAGTAGTATCAGTCTTGTAACAGTAGTGACCTCATCAATCAGTAGAGGAGCATCGAATGGATAACCATCAAAAGGATTAAAAGGACCTTGTGGAGAATCACATTCATGCTCATGGTAAATAGCATACTTATTACAGAATCCTCAATATAAAATTGGCTCAAACTTTGGAGTTTTCCCTGGAATGAGAAGACTTTTTAGATTAGGATGATCTTCTGTTTGTAGGTGAACAAGGGCATCAGCATAGGGTTTGGGACCAAAAACAGCAATTTTATCTATGCTTCCTATGAAATGATAGTTTTTCCATAGATTATGAGCAACTTCACGAATTTGATTATTAAAATAATTTCTCCAACAATTTGCAAGATCAAAAGGGTCTTTAAAGGATAATTGAGAATTTCCCTCAAACCATGGCCCTTGGTGAGTGTAGCCATTAATGAGAATGAGATGCTTTGAGGGTTTAACATTCATCCAATTATTTCTTTCCCATTTTTGCAGAGTGCTCCAGCATCTAATAGTAACAAAAGCTCTAGTGGAAGAGCTTTCAAACCCCTTAATAGCATTTTGAATGATCTGTGGAAGTTGACTGGCCTGTTTATGGCTTGTTAACTTTACGAACCTAATAAAGCCATATTCGAACATTTAGGAAAGCCAGCTAGGATTAGGATCATCATCATCACCATCATCTGAATCTTCATCAGTGAAATATGAACCATCATCAAAATCAATAAGGAGACCAGGAAATGGATGTTTCTTTTCATATACTCTGAGACTACTCCCAAAGTGATCTTCCCATTCAAGCTGAATAAAGACATTATCACCTTCGTCTAATTCATTAGGGTTAGGAATAGTGGCAGTAACAAGTTTCCTGAAATACTTGGACCATAGGTCAAAAGACCTAAACATAGCCTTGCTATCCAGAATACGATATTGTAAATCTGAAGGCAAGTTGACAACAGCACTTCTTAACATGGATTGGGTCTTAAGACTCAATCTAGCATAATCAGTGCCCATAATAGTCGCTTTATCTATTGAATGGATTTCCTCTTTGCCAAAGAGTTGACTAGTGTAGTCTTTAAGACGGCTCACAAGAGCCTCATTTTTTGAAACAAGGTTATTTTCTGGAACAAAGTCAATATTTGAAGCAAGGTCATTGTCTGGAATAAGGTTACCATAATGGCTCATATAAACCTCATTTTGAGCAGCAAGGTTAACAAGGTGGATTTCAAGGGCTCTGAGGGTTTTTTGGAAAACATTACGGTGGTTTTTGGTAAAAGCAAACTGAAGGTTGTCAAAAATGAATTTAATAGAATCTGGTAATTCTGAGTAGGTTCCATTGTGGAATTGTAAATTTTTTGACAAAACTTCCTGTAAAGCAATTAATATATCACCATTAGAGTATGTCACCTCTGCCGGGACATCTCCTTGAAGGGATGTTGACCCACTGGGTTTTACCCCAGAAGATGCGCCTTCATGCCTTTTAAAAGGTTGTCCCGCTGAGAACCCTTTGTTTTGAGAATAATCCTGTGCAGGAGCTTTTCCCTTGTTTTTCTTTTCCATAATAATCCACTTACTAGTGGTATAAATGTGAATATTATTATTATCCCACTTATTAGTGGTATTTATCCACGCATCATTGTCCGATTTCTGCAAAGAACCATTGATAATGTTAGGATAATGGATAGTATTTAACATTTTGGTACTATGAAAATTACCTTTAAAATCATCAGTGAAAGATTGGGAAGAATTCATCACTAGTTCTTGAATAATTTCATTCATGGGAGAATCTTTCTTATAAGACAGATTATCAATATCAATTTCAAACTTTGAAGCAAATTTAAATTTTACTTTCTGTCCAAATGGATTAGTAGTAATTCTATCATGTTCAACAAGAAAGGGATACAAAGCATTAATAAATGGCAAACCAAGAATCACTTTATCAGTCATATTTTTGACAAGAACAGAAGGAATCTTGAAACAAACATTATCATGGCACACATGAGCATTATTCAATTCATACTTAATCTTCATTTGAGAACCATTAGCAGAAACCAATCTTTCAGTAGATTTTTCAAAATATTTTGAAGGAATTAATCCTTCTTGGATACAGTTCATATCTGCACCAGAATCAATCATAGCAATAACAATGAAATGATAATCAGGAGAAACAACAATTTTAACTTTTGTAAACCATTTTGGAGGAAGTAATTTATTAACAAAAGCAAGTTGGGGATCAGTGAAAGTATCAGGAGTACCTTTATTAGAAAGAAGAGCCTGTTGACTGGATTCATCTCCATCACTGTGCTCATTTTGTTCATTACTGGATTTATTAAGATCTTTATCAATTTTTAACATTGTCAATTCTTGTTTGAGATTATTGTTATCACTTTTCATGCTTTTAAATTCATGTTTTAATTCATTTATCTCTTGTTTAACAATATGAATTTCATTTTGGAGATCATTAACAGTTAGTTCTTTAGATTTCTTTTTATTAAATCTTTCCAAAGTTTCTTCAAAACTTATGGTTGATTTTGGTTTTTTACCAATTTCATCTCTTATCAAATTTTTCTTAAATCTATCCAAATATTCTTTTTGCAATTCAGGATTTTGAATTTGAATTATTAGTTGAATTATTAATTTTTCATCTTCTTCAGTCTTGGTGAGGGCATTAACAACATTGCAACAAGAATCTCTACAACCAATTTTAATATTAGGAGAATCAGAAGAATCATCAACGGATTGATAGCAAGAATCAGATGAAGAAGAAAAATCATCTTCCAAAGAATCAGACGAGTTGTTTGATTCAAGGATTCTGAATAATTTTTCTTGCTCTTTATCATCAATATTTAGCATGTTAAATTTGTTTTTTAACTTACCAGGTTTTTCCTTACAGTCTTTGCTAACGTGTCCAGGTTTACCATAGTTAAAACATTTACCTTTACTTGATCTCTGTTTAACATGTTTTTTAGAAACATTTTTCTTCTTATCATAGAAATCATTAGGTTTAACAAAGTTATTTCTGTATTTTTTATATTTTTTATGGCTTTTATCATGTTTTTTACCTTTTTGCCTAGAAGGAGCAATAGGAGGCAAACCATATTGTTCACAGAAATTTCCTATTTCATATTTAGCTTTTCTTTTATTTTTTAATTGATGTTTTAGCAATTTTTCATCATTACACATATTGATACCAAGTTTTTTAATAGTACTGAAAATATCACCATAGGTTAAATTATCATAATCAATAGAATCATTTTTACCCATTAATTCTTGTTTTACCTTATGAGCAACGATAGGAAGCAGACTGTCAATAAACTTTTCTTTCCAATAAGGCTTATGGCAATCTTTCCGAAGCATCACTCTGGAAGTAAAAACATCTTGATACCATCTGTAATCAGACATAGTTGGACAACTCAAATTATTCAAATAATCAGAAACACAAGATGAAATATTGGATGGAGTACCAACAAAATGTTTGAGAATAGTATAGATCAAGATATTAATACCATCAAGAATACCACGACCAATACTTTCATAAAAAACAGGCAAACCTTCATCATTCTTTTTAACAGCATGTTTAATAGACTCTTTGGATTCTTTAGTGATGTATGAATCCCACCACCCACGAAGAGTACCAGAAAAACCAGTAGCAAGTAAATTAACAATTTCAGGTTGATCAAGATCATGGTTATTTTGATAAGTAATACCAACCATAGACATGTGACTCATTTTATTAATAATTTCCTGTTCAGACAAACCATCAATATTCCATTCATAAAGCCTATCAGCAGAAACAGAAAACTGTGTTTGAAAAGATCTCTCTTTAAACTGCATATCAGGAGGAGTAGGTTTTGAATACCAGTTTTTAGTAAATGACATGGGTTTGGAGTTCCCAACAAATCTTTTAATTTCTGGGAAATCATCATCAAAGATTCATTTTGCAGAAACAGAAGAAACAGTATCAGAATCCGAATTTTCTTCAGAAACAATTTCTTTTTTGGAAATAGTTCGAGCAATTGGAGTACTTGTAGAAGTACCCTCAGTTTTAACCTTTAAGTCAGAAAGCATTTTTTCAACAATTTCAAGAGTCTTGGACTGAGAAGTTTTGAACATAACTTTTTCTCTTTGACTGGGTAAATCAATCAAAGGTTTCTCAGTTTTAACAGGAACAGGTTTTTCAGAAACAGAAACAGATTTTTCAACAATTTTTTCTTCAATACGGACAAGCTGTTGACCAATAATATGCAAAGATTGATTAGTAAAATTGTTTTGTTCAATAAGACTAACAATAGGAGTTTGATCATCAGCAATTTTGAAAGGAGAGGCCTTCACTTCCTCTTTTGTCACTTCATCTTTCTTAGTAGTTATCAAAATTGAGTCAAGAGGAGGATGACTAGATCTAATAATGGTTTTATCTATCTTAACAAAATTTGATTTTTTTATCACATTTAAATGTTGTTTTGAAACCTCATCTTCTGAAATATAATGGTTTTCAAGAAAATCAAAAAACAAAACATGTTTTTTCAATTGATTCATTTTTCCCAACCAATTTCTTTTAACACGGTCTTTTTCAGACTGAGCAAAATTATTTTGAAAATATTTTCTTTTGGTCATGTTTTTTGCAAGCATAAACTCATTGTACAAAGAATCCCAATCAATTTCAAAATCATCATTTAAAACAGTCAAAACTCTTAATTGATTTTGGTAAACAGGAGGATTTTCAATAGGGGGAGAATCAAAGTCAGATGGAGTAACAGAAACAGTGTCTTCCTCATCTTCATTAGCAATTTTATTAAATGGAGAGGAAGTTTCAGGTTTAGTAGAATAATAAACAGAGCTAACTTGAGATTTATCACTCGAAATAACTTTTAGCTTTAAATCAGAGGATGTTTCCAAATTCCTTTTCAAAAATTCATTGATCTCTCGATCTCTTTTTGAAATACTTTCAGATCCAGCGAAGGCATGTCTTCCTTCGTTGATCCTCAAAGGTGGATTGTTTTGAAAACTTATTTTAACAGTACCATCAAGATATTGTTGAATATGGGTGAGATTAAGTTTATCAAAAATGGGTTTAGCAGGAGGGGTTTCTTGTTCTAACAACCAATCATTAGGGAGTTTAACATCTTGCCATTGAATCATTTTTGGAACTTGAATTTTAGCATCAGGAGTTGAACATTGAATTAACATGGTTTTACCCGAAGGTTCTTTAGGAATCATAGCACAAGGATTCATTTGGGTACCCATTAGTTTATAATAAATGCGATAGATCAAAGCAAAAGGTTTACTTACAACCTTACTATTCATAGGTTGTAAAGAAAAAAAAATAATATTTAAGTGATAAGTTTTTGTTTTTTTGTTTTAATTATATTTTTAAGAAGGAAAAGAGAGAGAGAGAGAGAGAGAAAGAAGCAATAAGCTAGAGGGTGATTCGAGGAAGGTGGATTGAGCTAATCCATAAATTGAGTGTGCTACTATTTATTTGCATTTTAATTATAAGGCAATTTATTGCTTTTTTATTTATTTATTTATTATTGAGATTCAACGTAATTACAATATGCAATTGTACTGTGTAATTAAACCCCCTCTCTCTCTACTAACACTTTAAATCCTAACCATTTATCACAATTGCATCAGGTTCAATAATTTTTTTTCCCTACCATTTGCAGGTCCCTTGTAAGTTTCTGACTAATTTTTTTTAGATTTTTACCTTTTTATTATCTACAATATTTTCAAACAAAAAATTATATAAGTTGTTTTCAAAATATAAAAAAAACAACGGATTAAAAAAAAAAAAAAAATCCTCAAATTAAAGGCGCCAAAAAGGGTGGAAAGTCTCTCACTCTCTCTAGTCTGATAGTCTCTACTCTACTCTCTACAGTAAACCTAATAATAAGTAAGAAAGTAAGTGGGAAGAGAGAGATGACATCAGCAATAGGATGGTACGGACCCCTCATCGATCTCACCGAAGCCTCTCTCCACGTGGGCGACTTCGTTCAGCTCCTCGTTTTCGTTCACCGATCAACTCCTACTGTTCAGGTCGAATGTTATTCATTTGGATGTTATTCATTTTTTGTTTGTTTGATAGTTTATTAATTGAATTTTGGTATTGCAATTAACGCAGTACAAGTTATCAAAAGGCGGAGGAGGAGGAGGAGGAGATCAGGTAATAAGGACAGAAATTCAAGTGGGTGACAACACACGACCATTTTTTCCTGTCTCCCTATGGCACAAGCAAATGCAATTATCTACACCTGGTGATGTCATTTTGTTACAAAGTCAGTTCTATACTCTAATTTGCTTTTTAAGATTGCAACATTTGTTTCGTTACTCATTATAAATAAATAAATAAATTATATCCAAATTAGTTTCTAACGTGCCCCAATTTAATTATTACAATTTTTGGTGTTAACTGTTAAAGTGACTCATTCATAATACTCAGCTCCAAAAGTAAGACCACTTCATCATGCACAATATCACATTTTTCTTTTCTTTTTGGTTGGGTAGAAATTCCAGCTTCATTTTATTTACAACTTTTTCAGGATCAAAGACCATAAAAGCTTGATGTTTTTAAAAGCTTAATAGATTCTACATTTCCATTTTCTCCAAAGGGCTGCGCTGCACTGAAATATCTAATTCTATTTTACATTATCTCTAGGATACAATTACTCACATTGGATTCTTCTACTTCAGAATGCATTCTGTTGAACGTGTTATTTCGGTTTTAAATTTTGGTTTGATTTCTGACATAATCTACTGTTAGAGTTCTGTTAAATAATATTATTAAGTTTACCTTTTTAACATCTTTTTTTGAACTCAGATGTAAAGATTGCAAAATTTGGAGATTTTGTTGAGGCCAGAACTGTCCAATGCTCATCGTTGCAATGTTTAATCCACCCTCATGAATCACTTTTGTCAAAGGGTATAGCACTACTACTACGATATGTTATTCTTCTACTTAAATTTCAACTGATTTTAGATCTTTACAGCTAGGAATCAGCATGTAATTAGTATTAAGTTAATTGAGATTAAAAGAAAGACATGTAAAATATTATGTTTATATTTGTAGGCGTTGATGATTTAATAGCAAATTGCCGAGTTGGGACAACAACAAAGGAAAAGCTTACGAGAGTAATAGAATGGTTACAGCGGTCTGGATCCACTCTTTGCAATCTTAACGTGCACAGTGATCAAGTATTCTATTTACCCTTTTATGTTTACCTCTATTTTCAAATTTGATATAATCTATTAATGTGGCTAATAATACGAATCTGTTGCTTATGGAGCATGGATGCAATTTTCTTTTAAATGAATCAATTTGTGGAAAATGTTATCTTCTTCTTTTTTGGTGGTTATGAATCTGTGTTGAGTTGTGTCCAAGTCATTTTATTGCATGCATATAAATTTGGCCATCGTTGCTACTTTGTTTTTTGGTAAATGCTTCTTCACTTTGTGGTTCTGTTGTCTATACTTGGCTTCTTTTTGTAGTCCCACTGGTCACTCTAATTCACATAAAATGAACAGTGAGTAAAGTCACATGTTCTGCCTTTGGCTTCTTGATTTCATGTTTACTCTGTGGTATATATTATGCATCTTATGATATCATATTTTGAACCCATTTTGGTTTTCTAGGTAACCACAGATTCCTGCATGAAGATACATTCTTACCCTGATAAAATATCTCACAGTTTGTGTTAAGCTCAAAACCGTGTGGGATATCAGTAGCATTTCTGCAATTGACAGATACTACTTTCATTTGGAGAATTATATTACCATATATGATATGCTTATGCTTATAAAGCTTTGATGCCCCCAAGTGTTCTCATTGCTTTTCTATTGCTTGTGACCCTGGGTGATAAATGGGTTGTTTGTTTGTGTTGGTTTTTCAATATTCAATCATATCTGCATCTTCAGTTCTTGTCTGGCCTTCATGTTAGACTGCATCATTTAACTTTTTGGAGGAAATTACTGATAACAACTTGTGCAGAAAAAGGGGCATTTTTTAAGAAACTGGAAAGTGCTGGAAGAGACGAAATCTAGGGACTGTTATTCCCTTTCCGAAGTAACTCATCTATCCAACTCCTGCAAGGCAGTTTTCCATGCATTGGTTGGTGAAATTTTTCTGCCATATACTCAGAAACCTCTGGGTGATTCCGAGAAGGAAAAGATGTTTATCAGCAGGAGATTATATAAAACAGGAGACACTAGTTTAGTAGAGGATCTCATTTGCACAGGCTGCCAGCTTTGTGGTTCCCCTTTGGATTTGGAGTACAGGTATAAAACATTATATTTTATGCTTTGTTGCAGTGGCACTCTATAACATTGAATATCTTTTGCCTTTCATTGTAGCAAGTCCATGTTTGAACAAAATTCCATTCCACGATATTGCTCAGAAAGTTCAAACCGCCTTCATGCAGTGAGCTTGATATATAGGCCCCTTATGGTATGGTTTTGTTCTTGTACCATTTTGATTTACATATTATTTTCCTCATTAAAACAGTAAAGTTCCACACCTTTTTTCCTTGATGGAAAACCATGTGTTCACTGAGGTTACCCGCGATTATTCTTTGCTCTGACTTCAATTCTCCAATGTTTCTTCAGAGTATATGGTCATTTTCACATGACCAACATCATTTAGCAGTAATTCACATGCTTTAATTAAAATGATGAAAAACTCGGAAAAAAGCCCCAAAAAAAAAAAACACTGAAATGATGAAAAGGGAAGTACTAATCATTTTGGATTCATTCAGTAGAGCTAGACAAGGACTAATTGATATTAATATATTATCTATTGGAGAACTGCAGAATACAAAGCCAACAAAAGTATGAGCTTGTATTTCTCATATGGATACCTAATTCTTGAAATATAAGGTGTATGCCAAGCAGAAGAGGATGGGATCAACCATCACTTGGTATAGAAGACGAATGATTTATGAACCAAAAACCTTCTAAAATATGTTTTAAAAAAATGGACTTGCACCATTTCTATGAATATAAACAATGGACAGACTAATTTATTATTACTGATAGGATGAAGATTGCCTGATAAACTAGTGTGCAGGCAGAATTTCTGGTTTGATGCCCAATCCTAATGTTATTACATTTTGTCCTTTTCAGAGTACTTGAAACCAATAAACTCAAACTCAAATGGCATTTTCACTAGGTGGGTGTGAAATTACCCCCCCAAAAAACCATGGAATACAGTGTATGAAATCTCAACAATCTGGTGACTTAGAAAGCCAAAGCTTTCATGGAGATGGACCTTAATGGTGGTTTATATCTTATTAGAAAAACTCAACAATGGCTAATCAATCATCCACCAAAGGATTTGATAGGGGGACCTTTTATGTGGTTGCGGATTCCTTTTATTTGTAAATTAAATTGTCCTCCTGTCACTGTTTCAGCAAGGAAATCATTGCAGAGGCTGGATAAAATATATATCTCATTATCAAAAACTGAACGAACATCCAAATGAACTTATAATAATTTTATTTTAGATTCTTATTCATTATCAACATTAATCATCTTGCGATTGGTAACTACTTTAGATTCTGTTAGTTTTTGCATGTTCTTATATGTTTTCAACGTGTTAAGCTAATCTTTGCATTCAACTGCAGTTGTATGTATGGGATGAATCAGAATACTTGCCCTTACTTGTCAGGAACAAGGCTGCAGAAATCTTGTTTGGAAACATTAGGGCTGAAAGGGTCTACTTATGCTATAGAGAGGAAAAGCACGATTGGCAGCCTGATCCAAAAGATGTTCACAAGGACAGGCATTTTTGCACTAGAGTCTCAAATCACCCCAAAGCTGCTGCTGGATTTCCAGGTTCTTTTTCATCAGATCCAGAGATGAGTCTCAAAGGGAAGGGAAAACAAAGTTGTGACAAAAAGATGAAGCTGTATTTCATTTGGTTATTTTTTCTAAAATTGTTGCTACAACAAGGAAAGAACAGTCCTTTGAAGTTTGAAGTCACTGTAAATGCCAGCTTAGATAGGGAAAATGGGAGGTTTCAAATGGTTTCCATGTCGATGCCATGCTTCAGAGCAAAATGATCCAAAGTACATTTCATTCCTGGAATCTGTGGAATTTATGTTACAGTATCTTCTTATATGGATAACCGTTCAAAAAAATCCATTATAACATACACGTGCGAGTCATGCGACAGACCAGTTTAATTACCTCGACAAATTAAGAATATGAACACAGGGAAGTACTTGGAGATGTTTAGCCAATGCTCTCTTTAAGCGAGTAAAAATCATTGTAAATATAAGATGGTCAACTTGGCAACTAAGCATTTCAATGACCTCCTCTTCCAAATTAAAATATGATCACAGGGCAGTACTTGGAGATCTTTAGTCAATGTATACAGCTCACTTTAAGCAAATTATAGTTATCATGAAATGTAAGATGGTCAACTTTACGTTTATTTGTAACTAAATAACTTGCAAGTCCTAGTAGGGCCATTTTTTCTATGTATTAGCTATTCTTTGACAAAACGCACTTCACTTATAATTGAGTAGATCTAAGATGAGTTTAATATATCAAGAAGTATGCTACTTAGAGACATCAAGTGATATCATTAAAAACATGAAGATTGATTCAAGAAATAAGT
This sequence comes from Quercus robur, assembly GCF_932294415.1. NCBI lineage: Eukaryota > Viridiplantae > Streptophyta > Magnoliopsida > Fagales > Fagaceae > Quercus > Quercus robur. The sequence goes on along the minus strand of NC_065542.1, from coordinate 36,428,702 downwards.
GAAGAAAAGCCGTTTCATTAAGTCTTGACACAAGCTCAATTTGTCGAGAACTACAAATTCAAAATTCTCAAATCTGAATTTCGGCCCAGGATGATTTAAATGATTAGGGTTTCTCTCTCTATAACCCTATTCATATATATAAGGTTTATTTTAAAAGTCATCAAGTATGGAAACAGAAACCTAAAACTCATATACTCTATGTGAAGCTACTGCATTTGTTGGCCTTAGGGTTTTGTAACCAAGTGCTTCCTGATCTTCATCGTTTATGAAGTAAAGAACTTTGCAACCAACAACAATCAATTAAGTTGCTAAAATTAGTCACATACTAGGATCCGTGCAAAGGAATAATTACAGATTGGAGATTTGTGCAAAGCAAAGAAGTCTGCTATAAGATCAAGTTTAATTGGGTATTGCGACCAACAACAATCAATTAAGTTGCTAAAATTAGTCATGTACTAGGATCTATGCAAATGAATAGTTACAGATTGGAGATTTGTGCAAAGCAAAGAAGTTTGTTACAAGATCAAGTTTAATTGGGTACTAAAGCGAAAGTTCAACTGTAAGTCAGTATTTTAAGATAGGCCAAGATAATGGTAAAATTCCTCATACTTATTACCGCTTGATTATTGATTAATAGATTCTTAGAGTGATAGCATTAAATTCACCCTATGAGATTTTTGTCTTACAAGAGATTTTCCCGATTCATCAACTAATCACCGAGTTATTTATTTTCTACTGCATATTAGTTATTTGGTGATTTATTAGTGCCTCTTTGATTTATTGGTGATCTATTTTAACCCAACAAATCCACTTATTTTTCAAGTGATTTAGAGATTTTTCATGGTGAACTAAATGTGTAGAGATCACCTGCAGAAGCATATTCTCAGCTAAACAAACCAGGGCCTTTCTCCCGTCCCCAAATAAATCAACATAAAGTGACACAAAAACTAAAGTATTATTAGCTGAATAGTTTTGCAGCTGATTATTTGGAGTTTACCGCCAACAAACTCTAGAGTGATTTTTAATGCAATGAACAAGTGAACATAGAAATCATGGGAAAAGAAATTTTTTTCACTTATCAAAGAAATATTCATCTTTTACAGCAAAGCAAGTTGAAACAAACTGAAAGCTTCCAAACATGAGGCATCTGACTATAAGCTTGACATCAAGACTCTGCAACAGTCTCAGCAAGAGAAGCATCAGCTGCAGAATTTTGAGCTTCTAACAGCTGCATCTGGCGTTCTGCATGTTCTCTTTCGCAGGCAGTGATTCCCATGATAATATCAAGCATCGTACCAGTTGTGCCGAAGAACACAAGGGGTGCTAGAGATTTCCGTTTTATACCCACTGGAATTGCTAGCAAAGCCCCTGCTACTGAAAATACCCATGTGCCCAGAGCGCTGCGAACATTTGACACTCAGTAACAACCATCACATTTTTATTTATAACACTCAATATATTAAAAATAGAAAAGGACATTTATCTACCATGTCAAGCAAACACCTGAGATATGACCCCATAAAATGAAAACAAGATAATGGTTTTTTGCTTTTCATTTCATAAATAAAGGATAGCAAGGGTTGGGAAATAAACATTTTGATAGAATTTCTAGTTTTTCTTCCCTTAAAGTAATAGATCGATGAAACTAGCAAAGCAATTGAAATGAGAAGCACAAAGCTAACTCCAGAAAATTATTATGCCAATTGGCCATTTAAAGTTAGAAAGGTAGGACTGGGAGGTGAGGATCAAAGAGGTTCAAGATATCAAACTTTTAATCACACAAACACACCCATTTCACTGTACTCTTGGTTCAACACAATAACATAGCAAGAAAGATAAAAACGAATATAATATATATATATATAGACACACTGACTTGGAGACTGAGCAGTCCTCAAGATGCTTCTCTTGGCCTGACATTTCTCACTCTCAGCTACTTCTACTTATTGGTCCACTTCAACCTGTTTCATTCTTTCATGTAATTAAGATCAACCATTAAAATGGATAGCATATGTAAAATTGTCTGTGTGTGTGTGTTTGTTTTGATTGTGAATTATGAAAATTTGAAGTGAATGTAGAAAAGCAAAGATAATTTTATTTGTGAAAGCTTTTAAGCAATACCCAAAACCCTAAAAATCTATCAACGCCCAAGAATTTTAAACAGTTATTAAAAAATAAAAACTTTAGCATTAAGGCTGTAAAGAAACGTTTGAAGCTCACCTGATCAAAAACCCAGGTCAGGAAGAAGAAGAAGCCAGTTACTCTCTAGTTTTGCTGTGATTTTTTTCTATAATTTATTAAGAATCATGTAATGCAGCTTACAGTCCCAAAAGAAAATTACTATAATTTTAATACTATTCCAAAAGCTTTGAGACTTGATTAACCTTAAAGCTACCTTTGTTAACACACATAAACAACTAGGATTACAACCCATAACCTAATATAACAATTATCACAACACAAGTCAAGAAATTCAATCCTATAACTCATATAGGCAATTTATCAAACACTTGGTAAGCAAAAGACACATGCTCACATTACTTGCACAAATTTATAGTTAACACCACAATCACAACTACATTTGTCAAAGACATTTCAAAATGCAAGGAAACCCTCTTTCAAAAATTAACCCCAATCTCCCATATAAATCAAAAACCCAAATGATTTTTCAAGAAACCCAACTCACATGGTTGCCGAACATTAAATCCATATCACCCCATTAAATTAAAAACCTCAAATCAGGTCTTAAATGTCCCAACAAACACAGCAATACAACCCCTAAAACGAAACCCACACAACAAAGAGCAATCTTAACAATATAGGATAAAAACCCAAAGATATTAGAAGGTGGATCATGGAGATTTTACCTTACATTCATGTTGGGAGAAGTCAAACCATGGAGAAGAGTTTGATGACCGAAAATTTAGAAGCTAACTGAGAGACCAAGAGGGAGGAGAGATTCGGGAGAGAAAGGTAGAGGGATGTGTGTGTGTGTGTTTGTGTTTGAGTGTGAAAGAAGAAGGGCACCCGGTCAAGAGGGAGAGAGATATTTGTGAGGTTGTGTGGTCGAGAAGGAGTTAGTGGGGGTGTCACATGTGGGTCTAAAAATCTGACCCTTGTTTTTTTGTGTGTGTGGTAAAGGTTGGGGTGTTATATTCTTCCCCCTTAAAAGAATTTCGTCCCGAAATTAAACCCATAATATTTCAAATTATAACCATGCTTAAAACCTAGAGTACAGATGGGATCAAAATAATAATCCTTGAAAAAATAGGTTTTGCTTCCAACTAGTTTCAAGCACCGATGAATGATAAAACCTTGAGGCCAAGAACTTGAGTTAAGAGTTTAAAACCATACCAGTCACATGAAATTTTCTCATTCACAAGGTTTCAATTTTGAAACTGGGTTCAGAGTTGTCTTTTCTAAATACAAGTCACATACATCCCACCAAACTTAAATACTTTTCAAAGTGATAAGAAAATACTAGTAGTTAAAACTGAAGCCTTGAATTTATAAATATAAAATCAATTATAGGACAAAAGTACATCCATAGTAAACAAAAGGTTCGCCCAATGGACTTTAAAATGGCTTTCAAAATCCATCCTAAGTATACAAGTATTCTTCGATAACAAACCAATGCTACTATTATCAAACATGAAAACAGCTTTAAGGAAAGCATGTCCAACTTACAACAACAAAAGTTGTGAACTATTATTCCAGCTATTACAACGGCTGGAATTTACTCAGAAGTGAACAATGGTTCTGTCATATTCATTATTTTGATGTAGTCAATAGTTTTCACACCCTCGTGCATACATTCTGGAAATTAAATAAATAAAACTAAACAAAAATAATTGACCAAGATAAGAACTATTAGTATTTTTTACATAAACTGATTAACATGATTATGATCTCATATACAAATATACGGTGCTTCAGGGCCATTAGTTAAACATGGTTGTGGGGAATTGTTTTAAACAATCATTGAGTCCGTGTCCCACAATTCTAATCAGCATTTTTTTTTTTGCTTATGTTGAAGTCACAGCTACCAATGAATAGGCCAAGTATACGAGAACTCCTATCAATACATATAAACCACATTGTGAGACAAAGTGCAAACATGGCCTCAAAGGGAATCAAACATTGAATTCATATCAGATCTGCTACTTCAAATTCTAACAAGGAATCTTGGATCTCAAACATATATCATAAACTAGTATACAATAAGTTCACCACAAATTATCATAATGCCACACATAAATAAAACCCACAAAAAAAACCCAGATCTGAAAATCATAAACCCTAACTCATATCAAACAACCAATGTCAAAATCATCAAAAAAATAAATAAATCTCACACAACCAAATCAACACCGAAAAACCCATATGAAAAATGACAAGAAATCAAATATGTGTAAAAAATTATGATTCATCAAAAATAAAACCTGAAACTTTGAGTTGTTTTTCCAGCAAGGAGCAGAAATCGAACCTAAGAAAAACCAGAGAAGGGTTAGAGATGAAGAAAAAGGAGAAATCTAATCTAAAAGGGCAGAAAAGTACCTGATTTTGCCGGCGATGGGCGGCGCCGGCGGAAGCTGTAGCTGGCCGGTGGTGCCTTGGACCTTGGAGCCCGATATTGACGGGAAAGGGGACCGGAGGTGGCTGGGTTTTTTTGGAGAGATATCTGAGAGGGTGGCTGGATTTTTTTGGAGAGATATACGAGTGGAAGAGTCTTGGAGTGATAAGTATCGGGGCGTGAGGACCGAGCAAATGTTTTACATAAATTTGATTTGATTGACTAAAAATATTTTACTGTAAAATAAATATTGTAAAATTGAAAAATATTTTTCTGAAAATAATTTTTTATTGAAACAATCAGAACGTATGTCTCATACGCAAATCTTAGGTAAACAAATCTTTTTAAGCGTAAAGGTAGGAAATCCAAATTATAATTCTCTAAGGCCAACCGTGCCTTAATGATTAGTTTTGCTGTGATTATTTTCTCTAAAAAAAAAAAAAAAAAGTTTTGCTGTGATTAATGTTAATTAGGAAGGCAAACCCATGGTCTAATCGATATCTATGGGTCGGGCAGTCGGGTTGTTTTAATAAAATATTTTAATTAATTAATCTATATTATATATAAAAGGATTTCTTTCTTTTAACTAAACTTTTATATGGTTTAAAAATATCTTCATTAATAAAGGGTAATAAAAAATATTTCGCTATAATATTTTCAGTAATAATTTTTAATTTTTAGTAAAATAAACAGTATCCACATGCATACGATGTGTTTAATATCAAAGAGCGCTTACAATAATGAAGCTAAAATAGTTATCACCAAAACACAAAAAAAAAAAAAAAATACTCTACATTAATGTGTGCAAAGCCAAAATTGTACGAAGCTGCTTTTGGTTTCGGCTTCGCTAAAAGTTTAAAATAAATTTTTAATTCCTACCCGTATTAAAATAACACTTCTTTTTATTTTTTATTCTTACACTGTGTTTGGTTGGAGAGAATTTAGAAATGATGGAAAACATAGGGAGGAAAATAGAGTGGAAAACAGTGTTTTCCATTGTTTGACAAAGGATGGAAAACTCGGGAGAAAATTTTCTCTCCCGGGTCCGCAAATCTCATCCTCCCAAATCGGGAGGAAAAGTTATGAGAGAAAAGTGCTCTCATAAGTCTTTTACCATACTGCCCTCTCCCACTAACCTCATTCATGACTTTTTCTTGTTTTTTTGGTAAAACACTCATGACAGGATTCTAACAAATACCCCACTTGATGTCTTTTGCCCACAAATACTTATCACTTTTTTGCCTCTTATTATTGTATTGACTCCTTATTACATTGAGATTGTTAAATCTAAGGCTAAAAAAAAAAAAAAAAAAAAGAGATTGTTAAATCTAAATGTTTTCATTTTTATCCCCTTCATATATATCCTCTTATTATTGTATTGACTCTTTATAATTCAAATATATATATATATATATATATATTTTTTTTTTTTTTTTTTTCTATATTATAACTTAATTTTGGTTGTATTTTTTTTAGTTGTAGTCTTACTTTTTATGTTCTTTTTCAATATAAATAATAAATAGTTTGTCATTTAAAAGGATAGATTTCACTATAGTTTATCATATTATACTCGGAATCCCTTTTCATTAATGGAATTATGATGTATATGAAGGAGTGCGGTTTATTCAATAAATTTCTACCTCTTTATCTATCTATGGGAAGTTTGAATATTTGAAAAATCTATATTCATGTAGAAGAGAAATGATATATCTTTTTAGACTAAAACATAACCTTTTTTTTTAATGAACATATATACTAAAAGATTTGTATTAATTAAGAAATGGATGGTAGATCCTATTGCATTTGAGCAACTATCAGGTCATATAGTTTCACTCAACCATATTTGTCATCTATAGTACAAGCATGATTTGCAAAGAAGTGGGCTACAGCCCATTGCCTTCTGTCAGAAGTTTCACCCCACAGGTACTTCCTATCTATATGATGGAGTCATCAAGTAAGTGGTAACTTTAGTGGTAATATTTTTGTATCATATAGCCTCTTCCGGTAAGATAGTTTTGCATTGCCTTGCTATCTCCTAGTTTCTTCCTCAATAAGGTGGGTCACGATTGGTCCATCCGTAAACTCAACTTTTAGAGACATCACTTTGATAAATTACGGATTGTCGCAAAAACTTAAGAAGTCAGAAAATGATGAATTTAATCATTTAACCATAATTTTAACACTCTTTTTCACATGTGGGCCCAAACTTCTCTTAATAAGTGGAGCTCAACACATGAGACTTTTAGTATTTTAAATAGGAGGTAAAGCAAAGATTGAAGTTGAATAGAAATTGTGAGGTTTTTTTATTTAACCATAATTAACCATTTCCCCTCACGTGTGTATCTAAATTTCTCATCATGTGTGGGGCCCAACACATGGGATTTTTAACATTTTAAATGGGAGGTAGAGTGGAGACAATGATCAAATTCGAGATCTTTTGCTCTAAATATATCATGATAAATTACAATTATCCTAAAATGTTAAGCTATTAGGAAGTGGTAAATTTAATCATTTAGCTATAATTCTAACACATTTTTACAATGACGCATCAACTTTCATCCTTTCTTTGCTAGCATAGCTAAATTAATTAATTGAAAGTTGTGAAAGCCCGGACACCATGTAGTTTCAATTCATATAGCTTTACAAAGCTTATCCATGCTATCTTTTTTTCCTCTCTTTGGTTAACCTCACCATAATTTTTGACATTGAGAATCTAGTTCTCCACACAAAGACAACAAAATTTTAAAGCAACTCATAACAAAAATGGGAACAACTTAAGCAACTACTTTTATAAAGATTTTTCTACCAAACATAAACAACAAATTCTCCTTACACGGATACTTTCCTTGACACTCATTCCTTGATATCTTTGAACACACAAAATTTGATCTTCTAATGAAAGAGGGCATGCCAAGAAATTTCTAATGGGAATTTTTCCTAACCCTTAACATACCTTTGGGAATTTCCAATGTATAAAACATGTTATTTAATCTTATACTTTGGGAATTTCTTTTATAATATATATATATATATAGAGAGAGAGAGAGAGAGAGAGAGAGAGAGAGAGAGAGAGAGAGAGAGAGAGAGAGAGAGAGAGAGAGAGAGAGAGAGAGAGAGAGAGAGAGAGAATCTAGCCATTTTTGCAAGTCACATACCTAATCCAAAAAAAGCAGCAACACATTAACAAATCTTATCATGACCATTTGGGGAGCCTAGATAGTACTCAAGTCTCCATTGGCTACCAAGTGGATACCTCCTCCTTTAGGCTGGGTTAAGGTTAACTTTGATGTGGCTATCATACCCCATCTCTCTATGGTTGTAGCTGTTGGTAGGAATGACCTTGGTGAGGTTCTTTTTGCCCATACATCCTTATTTCCTCCATCTTTGCCACTTCAAGAAGAAATTAATGATGCACTCCTAGCTTTGAACCTATTTGCTCTCCATAATCTATCATATGTTCAATTCGAAGGAGATTCTAAAGTTGTCATATTCTTCAATTCCTCCAGGTAATTTAGTGATTGTAATGCCTATTATTAACTCCATTTTGAGATCCATTTCTTATTGGGATTTTTGCTTTGTACCCAAGAACTCTAATTTTTGGCCCATAAGAGCATAGACAGCAGATTACCTAAAATAGGGTAAGAGGTGAATATAGTTAACCAAAACCAAAAAACACCCAAAAACCTACCCGCATTAGCTTACCCATTTCCCTCCCTACAATTGCTCCCTATCTTTAGGGAGCACTATTCATTCCCTAAATATCTGTTTATTATTTTCTTATTGTTAGAGATATATTAGCCCAATAGTATAAGCCAAGGTTTTGAATTCCGTTTCGGAGACCGTTCTGGATTGATAATTGGAATGGAATATTCTGATACCAATGTATTTCGGTGCATCGTTTTAGGATCACGCACTGGATACACACACACACACACACACACACATCTACATAATTTATATATTTTTAACTTCATATTTCATTATATCTAATTAACCAAAACAAAATTTAAAATATTATATGGGAATAAAATGAGTCAAATGATGAATTTTGGGCTTCAAAGTTTAAAAAAATCCAACATAATCTAGAATAGGCCGAAATTTAGAAACCAGAATAACCTGAATTCATTCGGTATACTGGAATATTCCGGAACAACTCGAAATTTAGACCGAATGGAATAAGGGGGTATGTGCACCGGATTAAACATCGGAATGGAATGGAATGGAATTTAAAACATTGGTATAAGCCCCAATCCAATTCTATTTTGTGTGCAAGCTAAGTCTTCTACTTATACTACAAGTTTATTAATCATAGTTAATGTGTAGTTAGTCTAGAGTTTAGCCTACTATATATAGCCATGTTGGGTTCATTGTAACACAAGATTTGTACTACATTATCATATAATAAAGATGTAGCCCTTAAGGTTTTTTTTTTGAGGACATAGCTCGTAAAGTTGAACCACATAACTCTCATGTTCTTGTGTTCTTTATTTTATGTTTCCGCTTCCGTATCTTTTCTAGCATATATATAACATAGTATTAGAGCTATTCAACACATGTCTTGGTAACCATGATAAAGTAAAGTGAATGTTTTAAAAAGTGAGGGGAATAATAAAAATAAATGAAGAAACAACATTTAGTTTAGAATAGGGTTAATAATAAGGAATTTGACGTGTATGAAAAAGAAAGATTAGCTAGAATAGGAAAAGTAGGTTCTTATCCTAAAATTGAGGGGAATTTTAATAACATGCTAAGTACTAACAATGCTCTAATATTGAGAGTTGGATTGCTTATTGTAGCTGTGATGGGCCATTAACCATCTCCTCTGTTCTTGATTGGATATTTTGTCCTAAAGGTAAAGATGAGTTCGAGCCTTCCTCCTTTTTTTTCTTGAATACAATTATTTTTAATTATATATATAAAAGTATTAATTATAGGTCATACACTTCTACGCAACATGCATTTTAAAGTCTTTGTTTTGCATCATTCCCAAAAAAAAAAAAAAAAAAAAAAGTCTTTGTTTTCTGTTTGTCTTTTGATTAAGGAGGAAATCAGGAAATATATTATAAATGAAGTCTTTGTTGCTTCCTAAAGTGAAGCACCCGTGTAGTGTGAATGCTGTGTTTACAATTACCGACAAAACTTAATTAAGAGGTGGATAAAATAAAGACTGGCGGTTATATATTAGTTACCCTTGAACTTAAAACTTAAAAGCCCGTTTACCTAGATTTTAGTTTTGATAATTCGTTTACTTTAGATTTTAGTTTGGTAATGTTGTTCTAGTAACATTGTTTGTATTTTTTAAAAATATGTATGGATGAAAAAGTGAGTAGAAATATGTATAATGTTGTTTAAACACTGAAAACCATTGTATAAAATACCTTATCAAACACCTCCTAAGTTGTCGGAAACATCCATGGATTGGTAGTGGAAGTTTGAGGAAGGTTGAGATTTGACTTTAATTTTCAACGTTTTTGATGGCTCCACTTCAGAGAATATGGGAAAATTCCTCATTTTTTTTTTTTTTTTAAAAATTTTGTAATTCATCCATCATCGTGTGGGGGACACTGCAATGTTTCTCTTTGTTGATTCTAATTGGTTGTATTTCCGCGGTTATGGTTTATTTATGCATAGTGGAGGTTTATTAATCTTAAGGAGAGACTCATTAAGGAGAATTTATATTGACTGAAACGGTGATAATCATCATTATATTAACTTTTGTTGCCCATTTAATTTCGGCATAACCTTAGGTGATTGAAATTTATGAGAAATGTACATTTTACAATATTTTTACAATAAATTTTAAATGACAAATTATTGTTTGTTGTTACAAGTGAGAAAAAAAAATTTTTAAGTTGTGAATTCAAATTAGAATTAATAATAACTTACCACCTATAATTTGTTGTGAAAGTATTGTAAAAATGTTTTAGACATAACACTTTTCTTAATTTATATTAAGGTAAAAGAAAAAAGGAAAATTTATATGAGAGGTGTTTGGTACTTTTTTTTTCTTTTTTCCTTTTTCCTTTTTCTCATTTTACCAAGGTAATAGATTAATAAATTCTCAAAAAAAAAAGAAAAAAAAAAGAAAAGTGATAGATTAATAATATCTGTCTTATAATTACAAATTTTCACTTATAAGAGCACGTTTGATAGACTGCAATGGTAATTATATAAGAATGAGAATAAGTATTAAAGGATAAAAAATGACATAATATAATACTTATTATTATTTATTTGTTTTTATTTTTCAAAAAAAATTATTCAAGTGCTAAAAACGGATAACCACTAATTTGTAGTAATAAAAAATATTTTACTACAGTATTTTCAATAATAATTTTTAATTTTCAATAAAATAATCAGTATCTAAATACATATGATGTGTTTAATATCAAAGAAGCTAAAATAGTTATCAAGAAAACACGAAAAAAAAAAAGTAAATAAATAAATAAATACATTATCTACATTAATGTATGTAAAGCCAAAATGGTACGAAGCTACTTTTGGCTTCAGCGCTAAAAGTTTAAAATAATTTTTTAATTCCTACCCGTATTAAAAGAACACTTCTATTTTTTTTTAGTCTTATTCTTTTCTCTTTCCCGTTGCTCTCCTTCTCTAGCTCTCTCCTCAGATCAGCTCTCAAGACTCTGAAACTCTCGAGCCCCTCTCGAACCCTCTCAAACTCATTCTCAAAGTAATAGCAACAGTAACATTGTATTTATCTCTCTCTGTTTCGTTTCGAAAAAAAAACCCAAACAAAACCAAAAGCCCGTCGATCTCTCGCAATCTCTCTGGTTTTGGAGATGGAGAATTCGGAAGCGAGGAGTTCCCAACGCGTCCGAGTCGCGGTTAGTATCAGGCCAGATGACGGTACGGATTGCATTTCAGTGGTTCATGGTGAACCTCTGCCTCAGGTACTTGATTTTTTAAAAATTAGTTTTAATCTAATTTGATGATATGTGTATGATTGAGCTTGAAATTTGGTGTTCAAAATTAGGTGCAAATTGGTTCGGAGTCCTTCACCTTCGACTATGTTTATGGTGGTAGTACTGGCTCGCCTGCTTCTGCATTATACGGTGATTGTGTTTCTCCTCTTGTGGATGCACTATTCGATGGTCGTAATGCCACTCTTATTGCATATGGCTAGGTATAACTTTTTATTTTATCTTATAGAGTTAGAACACTCGAAAATATGTTTTGATACATTGCTGAGTTTACTCTGTTTGTGTTTTTTAAGACGGGGTCGGTGAAGACGTACACCATGGGGACTAACTATTCAGGGAAGGGAAGTAATGTAGGAGTCATACCTAAAGTAATGGAAGACATATTCCAGAGAGTCGAAGTGATGAAAGATTCAAGAGAATTTGTTATTAGAGTCTCATTTATTGAGGTAAAAGAAATACTTCTACTTAGCTTGTTTCGTTTTGTTTCCTTCGCCTCACTACTTGATGTGGTATGATGTGATGACAGGTACTCATGAATAAAGTGTATGATTTGCTGGATCCAAATTTGCATGCAAGGGTTTCCTTACAAATTAGAGAAATTGATTGAGGAACAACAGTTGCTGGAGTCATTGAGGCAGAAGTTAGGACAAAAGATGAGATGGCAACACATCTATCTTGCGGTTCCCACTCTCGTGCCACTGAGAGTACTGATATGAATGACCAATCAAGGTGAAAATTTCATAGTGATATATATTTTTGAAAAGTGTTGCCAATGAAAATCTCTAGCTTTGTAGTTTTGAATGAACATTTCATAATTTGAACTGTTGCCATACTTCATTATGTTGAAAGTTATATAATTTATAATGTTGAACTTCATGTTAACTTTTTGTATCGTTTTCCAGTTGCTCACATGCTATCTTTACAATTACTATGGAGCAAAAGAAAGTTGCACCCTTCGTAGCCGGAGTAACTAATGAAGACATTGGTGATGACAACATATGTGCAAAACTGCTTCTACGGGATCTCGCTGGTTCTGAATGTGCAAAACGAACGGTTGCAGATAGCAAGTTTCTTGTAGAAGGTAGTACGGTAGAGACTTGGTCTTGGGGTTTCAATTTGTTACAATATGGTTAATAATATAGTGGCAAGATGAACATCTATAGCTTTGTAGTTTTAAATTCTAAAATAGCCATTTGTTGTGAATGTGATATATGGAATGATAAGTATGTTACATCATTTAAATTGGAGTTTTTCCCATTTGTGTTTGTTTTAATAGTTTATTTGATGTAGGAAAACATATCAAAAAGGGTTTATTGGCACTTGGCAAAGTGATAAATGCCTTGGGAGAAAAAAACAGAGATCACATTCTGTATCGTGAGAGCAATTTAACCCGCTTGTTACAGGCAAGTGAATAAATATTTATTTTTCTTACTTAAATTGTAAGTATAATTTCTCAGAATTTGCTTGTACCAATGAAATTGGATCTGGTCATGGATTAATACATTATATTTTACATAACACAAGAACACATAGTAAGAAGTTGTAATATGGAGACTGCCATAAGTACCAAAATAATGGAATAAGGGTTATTATTTACATTTTTTGGTATTTAAAGTGAAAATTTGACTGATTGTAAAAAATTCTCTCATGATTGTTTATTGAAATTTGAATCTGGAGGATTCTCTTAGAGGAAACAGCAAAACGGTTATGATTGGTATGTGTCAATATACTTATTCAAGCATCTTAGATCTTTCTTTCTTGTAATTCCTCCTTTTTATTTTTAACGTTAACAATGTTTTGTATTGATTGAAGCTTGTGTACGTCCTGCCATCGCAAATCGTAAGGAAACCCTGAGCACATTGAAGTATGCAAATCATGATCGCAACATTCAGAACAAGGCAGTTGTAAGTATTCTCTCAACATACTTTATTGGTTCAATCTACTGTTGAACTGTGTTTGTGGGCCTCTTAGATCCCATCTTTCTTAGGGTCTGGTCATGGAAATGGTAGAGTGTAACTATACATACATATATCAATCTATGTATGTATACATAGATTGATAACTATACATACATATTCTTTCCTAGAAAGAGATTTTTCTCCATTATTAATTTGCTGTCCAAGAACTGTTTTGGTAACCACATTATCATTGAGTGCAGCATACTGAAACCAGGTAATTTCTCTCTAGTTGATTGCTTAAAAAATCAAAACAATATAAATTGAAGATATTAAATATAATAAAAAAGCAGATATTTGTGTAACAAAGTTGCCTGTGTGTAGTTGGCTGTTGTTTTTATCATATTTGTATGTTACCTTTAATGTGCTTAGGTGTAGGGCTTTAACTGTTATTTCATACTTCTTTTTTATTACATACAAGGTTTTGCAACGAAAAACAGAAAAAGCTTCTATGTCTACAAAAAGTTGCATTGACTATAGAGAAAAGGACTCAGAAATAAGAGATTTGAAGGAAAAGGTTGTGAAGTTGGAGATGGAAAAAGCAGACTGTAGAGAAAAGGACTCAGAAATAAGAGATTTGAAGGAAAAGGTTGCGACACTCAGTAAATATGCCAGCAAGTTGGAGATGGAAAAGGCAAAACTTATACATCAAGAGGAGTCACTGGTAAATATTGCTGTTCTTTTTTTACCATCAGCCAAAACTGTTTGCTTTTTTTTTTTTTTGGCTGAATTATTCTATACTTGATTTTAGGGCTACAGGAGCTCCTCTAGATTGGAAGACATGGATACATCTGAATCAGAATATTTGGATGATTCGGATGATGATGATTGGGTGCCAAAGTCAGAAGAAGAAGAAGAAAAACCTGTTAAGAAAAGGATTTGTAGAACAAGTGTAGCATTCAATCCGTTAGATACATTAGTTTGCAGCTCTTGCAGTAAAAACTCTTCTTGCAAAACAATCAGATGCCCATGCCATGCTTCTGGACGTAGTTGTGGGACTTCGTGTGCTTGTAAGTGTGCCAACCGCAGAACTGTCAAGGGTGGCTCACCAGAGTTCCAAATTCATGAGTCCATTCCATGAATAGATATACAGAGAGTTTTTCGTTCAGGACCACTCCATCCACATCCTCGAGTGAGTATTCATATTTTTAATTCTTATGGTTTTTGCTAAGTTGGGATACTGATATTTTATTTTGTTCATTTAACTGCCCATGTATCGTAGAGCTGTGGGATTTTTTTTTCCAAGATGATATGCATGTGCTATAATAATCTTGTTATTTGACAAAACAACTTTAGAAAATATGTGATATGTTAATAGCTACTACAGCCTTTTTCAGGTTTGTAAAAACTAAAAACTACAGTTATCTGTTAGTGATTCCTGTAGTGTTTTTGTTATGTTTCCTTCTTTACTGCCTTTGCAAAAATTTATATAAAGATGATGCTGGTCATTGATGCACTAAAAAGTGTAATTATTGAAAATGAATGCAAGCGCCATTAAGACCTTAAACGGAATTTTTTCTTTTTTGGTTGTAAAAACTCTTGATTTATTATGAATGTTGACCTGTGGTGATGTTCTTGTTGATATGATACTTAAACAGCTTTTGTTATCATCCAAACTCATGTGAATTATCATCCAGATTGATTTATGTGGCTGGCCTGATCAGAGCAATTGGCAAGGCCAATTTATATATGCATGTGCATTGCTTCTGTTTCTTAGAGCCAACCTTCTGTGGGTTTTTTTGTATTTCTATTTTTATCTTTATTTGATGTTTCATCATTTTATCACATTCTTATAGGATTTTCATGAACTTAATGGTATATTTCTCTGGTAAAGTTACTAACATATGGGAGCAAATTTTATGTGTGCAGGGATCGTCAGATGGGCCAGAACAGTATGTTCTTTATAATCTTTAGAAGTATTTTATTATTATGTTATATTTTTTGTACTGCTTGGTTGAGCTTTTTCTCTGAAAGTTTTTCTCCCCTTCTCCAGATATGTTGCAATCATGAATTCAATATTCTCAGCACAGCGTTCAATGGTGTGCAGTTTAAGCTTTTAACATGTCTTATTAACAATCTCTTTACAACAAACTAATTTTTGGATTGCAAATGGCTGGATCAGTAATTAGAAGTAGTCCGGTGTCTTTCATTCAATTTCCCTTCAATTCCAATGAAGGTTGAGAATGATTCTAGGAATTCTAGTTTGATATCTTATTATGTTAACTTGTACCATAAATGGCTCTGGTTTTGTGTCCCCAAACATTTAGTATGAAAAATTGGCTATTATATGTGGAGCATATTCAGGAATAATCAAAATCAAAGTCCCTAAGTTGTTATTATTGTTTGGTTGTTAAGCATGAAAGCTATACTATGCATTTTGCTATAGATAGACAAGAATTAGGTGGCAAATGTAGTTCATTTTGCCATAGTTCTATAAAATAATTGTGATTTACCATCCTATGTAAATCTTACTTTGGAATGAGAATTGTGGCTGATTACCAGGCATTTGAATTTGATTTAGGCATTTGAGACGGGATAATCTTGACACATAACAATGTTCTCTTGGGTCCATGTGAAATATTGGGTTTATCAAATACGATTGTACCCCATGGTTGAGACATCCCCTTATAAATATACACTTGCAATATGGCTGTGTGAACCAGGAGTCTAAAAGACGAAAAGTGGGCCTATTGATTGTTAAACATTCAGCTTCTTTGTCTGTCAATTTAGCCTTTAAAGGAAAATGTTGGTCATCATTCGGTTTTGTTAAACTGTTTTTGACATGTTCTAACACTCTGAGTGGGAAAAAAACTACTATCAGCGAGTGCTGAAATGTGTCAACAACATTAGGGTATGTAATTTCATGTTTTTTCAATGCTGTGTGAGATATATGATGGCTTATTAAATTGTCTGTGTATCAAAGTAACTCAAGCTTTGTTGAACAGGTTACTGCCATGCCAATTGGATGTCGAGTTAGATATCTTTTTTAAACTGTATGCATACTAGTAGCATGTAGATTATGATTGCTTTAGGTACATTGGGAGAGTACAAAGGTCCTCTTATAAGATTTTTGATCCTTAACATCTTTTAATAGATTGAATTATCATTTTTGTTTTCAAGTTAAAGATGTCTCATGTGAAATCAATGTGCTCCTTTTGCAGGTTCCTATAGATTCTTGTTATATAGGTTCTAACAATTCTGCCTTCCTACAGCAGGTACTTTGTCTTTAGCACGCATTCTTAATGAATTTTTTGCCAGACATGAGTTATTATTAGCATCAGCCCTCTGTTTACTTCAGTGATTGCTTTTAATGTTTGTGAACAACAGGCTTCTTACATAACTGGTGGTGTGTATCAGAAACCCCAGCAACTGGATGGGCTCTTTCAATACCTCTCGGTAGGTTGTGTATAATTTTGGCAAAGTTCTTTCAATTTGTAGCCCTGTATCTTGTTCTCTGCTGATTGAGCTGGCTTGTCCTGTACGAACTTCATAATTTATTTTAAAATATTATGTGATATGCGTGGCAAATTTTAAGACTATTTGGACTATAACATGAAATATATAAAGGGGAAGCTCAAATTGCATTATCTTCAAGATAAACACTACAATTCTGTCTGTCCGTTGCTAAATTTTCCAATAATCTGATGAACATTTGAAAGAGCTTACTTTCCTGATTATGTATATTGCTGATTACAACTCAGAAAAGTCACTGCAAATGCAAATTAGACTCCATTGATTGAGAGGCACGACATATGACAAATATACAGTGTTCTTTACAACTCTGTTACCTTGCTTATGTCGATTTTCCTGTCTGTCAAAACGGGGCTACACAATCTACACATCGTTAACTGGTCGTAGGATAAAATTGGCATTAGTTATAATGTTCTGTGATGCTCTGAAAAAAATTCCTTGTTTATGTTGATTTCCTGTCTATCAAAAACCAGGGCTACACGATCTATGCATGGGTAATTGGTCATAGGTTAACTTAAAATCGGCATTGGTTATAATGTTCTGTGATGCTTTGTATTGTTGAGAGAGCATTTCAAAAGAACCATTGCATTGTCAAATAACTTGGTTCATGAAACCTGAAACAAAATCTAATACTGGTGCCGAATTAGTGAGTTTACTATCATATCACTTGGCCTGTGCATATCTTAAGCTCAGGTTGGCCAAACTTGTGTAGCTCCAATGGGTAAGACTTGGACATGGTTTGTTTAGATTATGTTTCAAAATAGACATTGTTTCTTGTTCAATGTGGCCTGCTCTTTTTTTGGTTCTTCATAGGTTGTTTGGATCATTGATATTTGAATTCTAGGTAATTTCTCATATCTGGCTCAATAACAATGGGGTATGAAGCCTGCCCAAGAGTGAGTTCTTGAGATTTTTGTTGCTGTTGAAGGATAATGGTGTCATGACAATGAACTCTCAAAAAGGGACTCGTGTTTGTGGAAACAAAAACAAGAACAAAAAGATAGGACCTAGGAATCACCGCCAAGTAATGAAAAAAGAAAATATAACCTACAAATCACCACCTATGGTTGATTGGAATCACTACCAAGCACTGGAAGAAAACTTCCAACCCAAGTTGTATAAATCAATATATCAACTATTTACTATAGTGAGTCCAAGGGATTTTTAATAAACCCTTAAAGTTACATTCAACATGGAAAGAAAATAAACTCAAAATACATAAGATATGAAAATAAAAATCAAATCCCTCTACTAGCATCAATCAATGTCAATGACAATCAATCAGGTCCAACAAAATCAGTTAGAATTAATATGTCCAATTCATTGTTTGCACCAACTCTCCCTAGGTGGGAACCTTGTCAAGAGTAGCTCATGGTGGCACAAGATGGATTGTGAACCTTGGACTGGCTGGGACTTCCTTCTTCTTCTCTCTTTTAATAGTAAAGGTGTCGGGTTGAAGAGCTTGTAGGGGTTCTTTAATGGGTTGGGTTGTAATCCTTAGAAAACCAAGTGGTGTTGTTTTAAACTTTAGAAAACCAGGTTGAAGGGCTTGGTGGTGGCAGCAGCAAGTTGGCCTCTACTGCAGGCTTTGTTGGCGCCACCAGCTTGTCTCAGCAGCGCTTGGAGATGTTTGGGCTGTGTGACAAAAAGACCCTTTGTGGTCAAAGTTGATGGCAGAGCGATGGGTTGATGACAGAGCTTCAAGCTGGTTTGGGATGTGTAACGAAAAGACCCTTTGTGGTCAAAGTTGATGGCAGAGTGATGGGTTGATGACAGAGCTTCAAGCTGGTGGTTTGGTGAGCATTTTCACGGCTAGGGAGGTTTGGCAGCAACAGTGTGGACTGAATAAACATGGCAACTGTGATTATCCCTTGAATATACTGCCTGTGCTACAACTGACCTTAATTTGATAAATCTAGTGTATGTTTTTTTTTTTTGTTTTTGAGGGGTGAGGGGCTAGAAAATACAAACTAATTAGAAATATATTGTTTCTATGTGCAATGAATTGATTATCTGTATTATTTTTACATAAAGCTAAACATTAGAGGGTAGTTCTCAACTTTTCTTTTGGATCCAGATTGATGAGTTTGTTTGGGTGCCTAATAATAGTGGATACAGCTAACGCACTAGAATGTCACAATGTGTATTGTCACAATATAACATCTTCCATAAGACGATAGGAAGTGATGAAACAACCCTTGGGTTCCTAATATCAGTTAGAATGTCACAATGTGTATTGTCACAATATAACATCTTCCATAAGACGATAGGAAGTGATGAAACAACCCTTGGGTTCCTAATATCAGTTAGAATGTCACAATGTGTATTGTCACAATATAACATCTTCCATAAGACCATAGGAAGTGATGAAACAACCCTTGGGTTACTAATATCAGTCATGATAGTCTGTTTTCTTAATCAAAGCAAAGCCTTCAATCTCATTTTCTATCACTTTGAAGCAGTAAAAATCTTAATTTGTTTCCCCATATGTAATATGTATTAGCAATAATTTAGCATACATGCACACTCACACACCCACCTTTTGAATTCCTTGCACCTTATTGAGACTATGAAACTTGCAGGTGCCTTTGCCATAAAAAGATGATAGACATGGGCTACATATGTTCTGTATGCTTGTCCATATTCTGTAAGCACCACAAGAAATGTTCAACCTGTGGGTGAGTAGATATATCATCTTTAAGTTGTATTATGATGTTTATGACATGTTGCTTACAATAGTGTCACCGCTCATAATCAAACTAAACCCATTGGTAGTTGTTAGAATAATGGTTAAGTAATTAAATTCACTATTTCCTAACAATCTAAACTTTTCGGACAAGTGATAGTTTACCAGACTAAGTATAAAATCACAAAGAAACTAAAAGAATTTTTTGCTTTGAGGATATCCTTAATCCTATTGCAAAAGGCTATCTTTCTGATTAAACCTGAGATGTGGTCTTGAATCATCAGACTTGAGGGTTCAAGGGAGTGAGAAATCTTTTCTGCTCTCCAAATAGGATATGGGGGTTGCCAGTAGCTGGATGGTGAAGCCTAATACAGTTTGTGATGAATTTCTACGCTGAGCTTTTTTCAGGAGTTTGAGAGGGGACAGGAGAATTTGTTAGTATATTATTTAGTTAGGCATTGTGGAACTGCATGATAAAGTGAGTAAGGTAGACAACAACATGAATGGAAAAACTCATTGCAGGAAGAAATGCTTTACAACCTGAAGTTAAGTTAAAATGAATTAGTGGTTAGGTTTCTGGTGCAAACTAAGCCAAAAATAAAAAGAAAGAAATGAGAAAACAGTCACTGTAGATTGCTACTCTTGATCTTTGGTGTCACAAAAATAGTTCTCTAGATGAATCAAATTACTTCTGCCTTGGACATCATTAATTTGCCAAATAGTTATTTTGGGAAAAACAAATAACAATTGCTCTGCATTTCTGATTGATTTGCCTCTCTTGATTATAGCTATGGCTTTTGGACATCATGCAGGTCAGTATTTGGTCAGGCTCAGTCAGATGTTACCTCAGCTTCCAATCTTAAGCGAAAGACTCCAGAAACATAATCTTACTCTTCTACAAGCAGATGTATTTTTAATTATTCATTTTAGGTGATTCATTAGAAGTAAAATGATCTGTTTTTGATGCTCTTCCATATATTACAGTCCAATTATTTGTGTTGTTGAACTGGTATGTCTAGTTCGAATTTCCTAGCAATTGGTTTTTTTCAATTGAGCTGTTTGGGAACCAGAAAATATTTGCTGGGACAATTTTGGTATACTGTATACATTACAATTTTGGCCCCTATCATATCAGAATTTTGTTTTGAGATGTAGCAATGCTTAATTTTGCATTCAACAAATTGTGCTAAAAGCTAGCGGTTGTACCAAAAGGTACTTGACAATGTTGCACTTGTCTTTTATTTTAATCTTGGCAAGTATGTTGCCGCATATGAACATTTGTATGAATTCTACATCTTTTTCTCAATGGATTTTTCCGAACCTTATCAATAACGCAATATTTATACTTAGTTAATGTCGTTAGTGTGGGATGCAATTTATAGTTAAGGAAACGTTATTATCAAGTTTGCAGGAGCGACTGACTTGTATTTTTTATTTTTATTTTTCCATTTCTTGGGAATGACTTGTGCGTATTCATGTCAATCAAAAGGAAAAGCAAAAAAAAAAAAATAAAAAGCATGAGAAATTGAGAGATGGTCGCATGGCTTCTATCTAGCCTTTACAATCATTTAGGAAAAACATCGGAAGTGGAGCAGTTGAGCTAACTTGACTTCACAAATACAAGAAATCACATTAGAATAACTCTTGGCACGTTGCAATGTGTTGCAGGAAAGAAAGAAATAACAGACATAATGAATCTTTATGGATGCCAATACGTAGATGGCAATTATATATATATATATATATATATATATATTTTTTTTTTGTTGTGGGGGGGAGGGGGGCAGGGCAGCGGCGGGGGGGCGCTAGAGATCCGCGCTAGAGATCAATCGAAACAGCAAGTCATTGAAGGAGTACACCGGTTTCAAAGGCAAATGCTATTCACAATTATGTACAAGCAAAATAACCACAGTTGACAGGAAGTGTTGAATCATAAAATTGATTTTTCTATATACACGAAAGAGTAGGAATGGCAACAAGTCGGGGTTGGGTTGGGTTTTTTCATACCCAGACCCGACTCACGGGCCTAGACTAGCAGCCCAAACCCGGCACCAGGCTCCATGGGCCCGTTTAGGCCAACCAGATTTCAGCCCAAATCATGGCCCAATTGAAAAAAAAAAAAATTGAAGCCCAAATTCATTTTTGCCTAGATTCAAGCCCTATAACTTGTAGATTCAAGCCCATATATCGTGGCCCAAATGCCAAATCAGTTCAAATCATAGACTATTAATCATAAATCAATAAATCATTTGTTAATTATAAATTTATAAATCAATAAATCATAGCTAATATCATAAATCAATAAATAACCTATTAATTATAAATCAATAAATCATAACTAAGATTATAAATCAATAAATCACCTAGCTAAGATAACCATTTAATCATAATCCAATAAATCATTGCTAAAATCACCTGCTAAACATAAAAATAAAATAAATCTAATAAGTCCAAGAAATTAAAAAGCTACAAAATAAATCCCACAAGTTTTTTTTGGTTATATTAATAAATATAAAATTACAAATCCTTGGTTCTGTGATTCCTAAAAGCTAGGGCCTTTAATACAAAAATTTTTACTCAGGCTGCTGCAGGGTAGCATCACTTCCACTTCCACTTCCACTCCCAGCCACTCCAGCATTTTCTGTAGTTACAGAGATACCATAGGAAGAATGCTGATCAACTCCAGTCATAGGTGAAGAAGGTGGATCTATCGGATGGTCAAATTTACAAGCCAGCCCGAACTTGCAAATGCCATATAGACTATAATGTGAACATATATTCTGCTCCTGGATTTCAAAGAAAAAAAAATTCATTATAGGAACTAATTAGGGAATAGAAATTATATGAGAAACTTTCCAGAAGAGACAAGTATTAAAAACAGTATGAAACTTCCTGTCATTTTTTCAAAATCATACTGGATTTTGGCTCCATTTAGTGGGGAGAGAAATTTGAAACTACTTCCCAGTTTTCAAATTCTTTCACAAAAGTACAGCCCAGAGGAATAAACTTACAGGTCTCAGAGGAAGGCCCTTGTCGCTGAGAGCACATGGGGGTGACTTCACATTCCGATTCTTAGGGTGGTGATATTTGCAATTAGATTTAAACTTACAATCCCCAAGGAAAATAAACACAATTAAAATAGCAATCAAATCCCTCCAGAACCTCAAAATAAAATAACAATCAAATGAATTAAAATTACATAGTCTGAACCAAATCAATCAGCATTAATCTGATATCCACACCAAGTTTAGACATAATAAATTTTACACAACGAGAAGACAGGCCCCTTGATGATTGAAACAGGAATGTTAATGGTAATGGCAAACTGCAAACTACAAACTGGTGGCAGTTGATTATATTGCTCAATTTCATCTAAATTGGTGGTAGACAATAGTTTCAATAAAAAAGAGAAGATGAAAGAGAATTCACTCTTGATCAAAGAAATAAGAAACAGCCACTATCATCTCTGATACCCCATCATTATAAATGTCTGCTATGACCCGACAGGAATAAAAAGAAATTTTTTTTGATAAGTTTACCTAAACCTACCAACAAGGCTTATCAGTAAAATTTAAAACAATAATAATCAAATTTTCAATTTTAGACTCACTGGAGTGCACAAGATGTGTGAGTCAATATGCACATAATCCTCCACTGTCTCATGTACCCTTTCAGTCCATTCCTCCTCTCCCCAGAAATGAAACTAAATCCAACCACATTTTCTTTGTTGTTGCTTTAGCAAACTAAACTAAAAGCTATGTTATCAAAACCAAATTATAGAATGCGAGAGAAAGAAAGAAAATAGCGGAGCTGAACAGAAAATACTCTTTTTCTCTCTCTCTCTGCAATTGCAAGAAATCTAAAATCCCAAGGAATTCAAAATCCTAATTAACAATAACAGTAATAATAACAGTTATGTCTCTTTCATTCTCTCTTCTCTCATCACCAACTCAGCCTTTTCCTTTTCCTTATAACAGTAATAATAACAGTTGTTTCTTTGTTCTCAATATCGACCCATTCAAAACTACTTGATAATAATCATTTTATAACACTTTATAAGATTTCATTTTGACCCTTTCTACATATTGATCATTTCAATGTCATTAGATTCTTAAAAACATTAGCATAGAAACTTAAAAAAAAAAAAATTGTAACTAAATCATAACCACATTTTCTCATTGTGGATGCATTAGCAAATGCATTATGATATTCAAATCTGCTCTACTCTGTTTCCAAACATTTAAACGTTAACCCCTAAAAACTCAAAGACATAACCATTAGATCATAGCAAAAAAAAACATAGTCAAGAGATTGAAATGAGAGAAAGAGAGAAAACGAACCTGATTGGAGGTGAAAGTGATGGCCGGCGGTGAAGGGCTTCAGGCTAAGGCTTGCGGTGACAGATGTTCAGGCCGGCGGTGACAGATCGGAGGTTGGGGGTGAGTGAGAGGGAGTGACCGAGTGAGAGTGGGAGAGGAGAAAGTGAGTAGGGGCGGCTGGGCTGAGTGATTGTGTTGTGTGAAATGGGATTTGGGTTTTTTTTTTTTAACTTCTATATAAATGGGGATATTTTAGTATTTTTAACATATATATATATATATATATAAACGGGTTGTGTCCGGGTCCGGTCCGGGTTTTTGCACTTCGGGTTTTTTTTTTAAAACTCATACCCGACTCTATAATTTATCGGGTCAGGTAAAATCCGACCCATTAAGATTGGGTTGGGCTGGGCTGGGCTGGGCTGGGTATCCGCGGGTCGGATATAAATGGCCATCCTTACGCCAGAGGCCAGCATTAATGTGTCCAACTGCAATCAAATGGTTCACAGCTATGGAATAACCATATTTAGAGAGCCCTCATAACCACTTTGCTGGTTGTGTGAACGCCCAGTGCTGCAAGTTTGAACACAGCACGAGTCTTATATAACCTGCAACACAAATCCCTTGTCAATGAAGAGATGTCACAAAGACAACACATACTCCAGTCCTTTTTGCTGAGTCAAAGGCTAAGAATTCTATTTAGAACACAGCTGAAAGCTATTGTTATTAGGACACATACGCAAAACCTTGCAACTTATCAAACACCGGCGCTATAAATACAGATATTTAACCTGCGGTACTAATAATAAACTTTGCCTCCTAACCACAACTTGGAATTCAGATCATGCAAGTTTCCAGGTTACACACGCACCCAGTATTGGAGGATGAAGTGCTCATTGGCTTTAAAAGGGTCTATTCATTAAAATTTAAATGATTAAATGTAAAGATGCCATAAAAATCATAATCACTGTCTACACATTGTAATGCATTCAAACATGTAACGAAAGATGAAAGTGATCTCTTGCCCCATTGGTTGATGGATTGTACAACTGTACGAAAAGGTCTTGCAAGTAATTGATTGCATACCTATAGGTACTTAGGAAGTTGGGTTGGTGCGGGTATTGGGGAAGAGGGAAGGACAGATGATTTCAGTATATATATATTTTTTGCTTGCCAATACTAGTCTTGTGTTTGATCTTCCATGAAATGTGATGCATAAGATGCATCTGTTGTAAAATATTTTAAATTATGTAACTACAGCAAATATGAGTGTAATACCATATCTGCATGTTGGAATAGGATCAAAAATAACATTCACCAAAGCATCCTTACTGTATACTTAAAAAATTAAACTCACCCTGCTAGAGCAAGTCCCCAGGTGGACAGGGTATAGAACAGAGTCCCAGCATGCCAAATGCCTAAAACCTTCTCTAGTTTGCTGACACCACCTACTGCCTTTGCAACAGCTGCAAGTTCATAATATCACAAAGATAAGTAACATTGACAATCACTCCTGGCTCACAAGACTACATGCCACGGGAGTAGCCAGAGCCAGGTCTGTCATTCACTATATCTCTGAGAAAAATGCGAAATGTTCCAAGTTACCCCATCAAACTCAGAAAGTGAGTAACTTGTACACAAGGTATAAGGAACGTTTCTATGGATTTGACATTTAACTAATCCATTAATTTAATGTTGTACAAAAACAAAGCACATACAAACATCTACCCAATTCATTTTCTTTTGTGGTTGTTAATAAATGCTAGAGATTCAGATAACAAAGTTGATTCCAATGAAAATTGGTTTCCTTATCCAGCAACAGAAGATGATTACAAGATAAATCAGTTATTACCAAAAAAACCTCACTCACTCCCTATACTACAAAATAAAAAGGTTACAATGATAACAGATTATATGAACTTTATGAAGTTTTGGATTAAGAAATAATGATGGAAAAAGCATGCTCAAAAATTTTAGACTGAAAACTTACTTTTTTGCAACTCTTCTGGTGTCAAATTCTGTAAGCACAAGGAAGCAAATGGTTTTAGATACAATATATTAAATAGTTAAATAGCAATAGGCTTTGGTTGCCATTTACCTGAGCTTTTGGGTTTGACATAATGCACCTAGCCATAAAGTTGGCAACCCCATCCACCACGTGCTCCTCACTAACAACTACATATTTTTCATCATCAATTCCACTCCATTCCTCAACATTGCTTGGGACCATTTCATCTGTGACCCATACCCACCAACTGGGTTCTTCACCGTCAACTTTGATTAAAATTTCAGCTGAACGCATATCAGCATCTAATCAAAGAACAAACCCAAGAAACCCGGGAAAGATGAAAATTGTGTTACTTATGGTATAGATAGGATGTGGCTTTGAAGTTTTCAAATCCATTAAATAAACTAAAAAACCTGTGGCCTCCTTGTAAGGAAACTCATAGCTAATTCCATTGACCGATGCTTGCTGAAGGGATTTGAGGCGAGCCAAGAAGTGTTCAGAATCCACAGTTGCTACAAGCCGAGCATACAACTGCAATTGGAAATTGAACACCGCACATCAATAAAAAATTGAATCTATCACGAGCGACCAATTTCATTACTTTTCAATATAAAGATATTTTAATTTTGAAATTTGAAATTATAACAACAACAACCAGGGGCAAAAAAGGGGCATAGTCAAGAATTTTTGCTTGGGAGGCCAAGGTAAAACTATCATTTTGATTTGCAATTCAACGAAAAACTCAAAGTACAGTATATTTATAACACAAGATTATTGATAGAACTTTTTTGTCGGTGTAATTCTATAGCACTCAAATATCAAAATACTAACAAGTTAATTGACCAATTGAGCATCTTAAGTCTTTTTTTCTTGAGTTTCTCCTGTTCTTTTGAAAAACCATAAGTCCATAACATTCATAGAAATCAAATATAAGTATACAACAAAATTGCAGAAGAAGAAGAAAAAGAAGAAGTTGGTATTTCTCAATATTTGCTTAGCTTTAAATAAGAAAACTATTTGTTAAGGAAGATGGAGAAACTAATGAAAATGTGATTATGTGAGAGCATCCCATGAAAGAGTTAATGAAGAGTAACTGAAGAGAGAGTACCAAGTGATGAGAGAGTCTTTTCAATGGTTTTTAAGTGGAAAGGGAAATTGCAATAGTTTTGAAAAAGGACAAAACTTAAGTACAATATCCTAAGTGTAATATATTAAGTTCTTCAATTAAATTCAAGCACATGTTTAACATGACCTATAAAATACAAATAATGTTATTATTTTTAAGGACAATAAAATTCAATACATATGATTTTAATCAGGTAATCCGATATACTACACCTCAGTTATATCCCTTCACAAAAATTGAATAACTAAAAACTAAAAAAATATGGATGTGGCTATCATGCTTTAGAGAAGAATGGAGAAGACAAAAGGAGTTAATTTTTATGATTGCACAGTTGGGATTTAGGGTGGGAAGAATTTTGTGAGTGACGTGTTGGAGGGAGGGCCAATCTTTTAATCTTGTGGGGGCCAACTCTTAACATGATTCTAGCCTAGTTTTACCTATAATTAGAGAGTTTTTAGAAAATTTTGGAGGGGCCATGGCCCCCCCAATGCATAAGGTGGCTCCGCCCCTGACAACAACCAAGTCTTAGCTCTAGAATTGTGGTGTCGGCTAGATCCTCAATAGACTAATTAGGGTTAGCCACAAGAATTATTTTTTGTTATTCTATTCTATCCCAAGTTATACTCTTCATTACCACCTTAATGGACATGTCCTTTTTTACTACTCCTAATAATGTTATTTTATGTCTTCTTCTACCTTTTCGATCCCTCGACCTAAATCAAATTACTCTTCTTCATTGGTGCATTAATCGCCCTCCTCCTCTATGACCAAAACCATCATAAGTGACTCTTTCTCATCTATTCATCAATATGGGCCACCCCTATATTTATGCAAATTTCCTCATTTCGAATCTTATTTTTCCTTGAATTTGTACCTATCCATCTTAACGGTCTCATTTCAACTACACTCATTTTTATGGATATGTTGCTTCTTAGCAGCCAAAATAATATAGCATTAGCTAGTCTTATGGCAAACTTATTAAATTTTCCCTCTAACTTAGTAGGCTCGAAATGATAAAGCCCAAAATTAAAACAAGTAGGAAGCAAAATTTAACAATGAATTTGGTAAGTCTTTAATGAAAAAAGCCAAAGACAACTAACTACATTTGATAAAATATTGGACCTTGGAAAAAGACAAGTAAAGGGTATGTGAAGGAAGCTAATTTCATAATAAAATTATCAACTTCCTCCAATTCCATAAAAACCCACACGAGGAATTCCACAAAATTCAACATCAAACGATAAAAACACACAAAATATACACACAACTAAAGAAATCAATCAAGCTTGAAAAGAACAAAGACGTACATTTGGAGGGCAGTCATGTGATAAAGAAGGGGATTCAGAGAGGTTCTGAAGGAGCTTGAGATTCTGCTCCAGCAAGTTCTTGAGACGACGATTCTCCGATCGCAGAGACTCCAATTCTTTGTTTGGAGTTGCGGTGTTCTATTCCTGGTGTTCGTGTTGGTGGTGGTGGGTTTTTTCCAAGGCCATCCAGGCCATGTCGGCAACCTCTATGATTGTCTTCGCCACCTCTACTATGCCATGGGCTCTCATGGTTGTGAGCGAAACCTTGGAACCAGCTCATCACCAGCTCTGGCCTCATCTAATCTATCGTTGTTGGGAAGATTGGAGAGGTTGTCGTTTGTGTGTTGGTAATGGTAATGGGAATGGTAACGGGATCTTAAAACACGTTTCTTGAAGTATTTAAACGCATCCTAAATCTACCCAAATATAAGTAAAATACGTTTTGTCAAAGGATAAGCTAATTACATAACATCATGACATATGTTCTTAACATGTGAAACACATATGTCT
Organism: Quercus robur; assembly: GCF_932294415.1. Lineage (NCBI taxonomy): Eukaryota > Viridiplantae > Streptophyta > Magnoliopsida > Fagales > Fagaceae > Quercus > Quercus robur. Next base: position 36,399,806 of record NC_065542.1, on the reverse strand, counting down.
TAACAATCTCCTCCTTTGGTAATCCGTGACAAAACTACAACAAACAAATGAACATATGAGAGAAGTCATAAATCACTCAACTCATATTCACTTGATAAATACAATAAAATCTATCCTAACACAAACTCTTGAAAAACTTTACAAGAAGAGAGTTTATGGCAAGTAGACTTTGACAACCTGTATTTCTGAAACACTTTAAACAAAACTCATCAAGACATCTTTGTGTGAAACAGAAATAATAGATTGCATACAAGTATAAGAAACATGTGTATTAAGGGAGAAAAGAAGCAACACATGAAGGGGTAGGTGAAAGAAAGACATACATCAACATAAATAAGGAGATAAGTACAAAGTATGTCTATAAATGGTCACAAGACCTCATGTACAAAAATAATGTATCTAAAAAGAAAGAAGAGAAAAGAAAAGATACATACTATCCTCACTACATCCTTTAAAACATATCAACACTCCCCCTAACAAAATGGTCCTATATTAACTCTCCCCCTAAGAATGACTACTCTCATATTCAAAACTACTCCCTCTTTTTGTCACGAGTGACAAAGGGTAAGAGTGTCAAGTAGACATCTCATCAGTAGAGTTAGCATCTCCATCAGCATCATCCGAAGCATCATTGTCATCACCATCATCATCATCCTTATCCTCAAAAGCAGAAGCCACGGGAGTAGGTGGTGAAGGAGTAGCCTTAGGAGCAAAACCACCCATGGACGCCTGTCGCCGTGCAATACAACCGACACGAACATTCACCTGATACAACTCCGTAGAGAGTGTATTTAGGCGAGCATCCATGCGCTGCAGCTGTGCCATGATGTCTCCTAAAGTTACATTGCCCGAAGAAGAGGGAGGAGCGGATGTGGATAGAGCAGAATGGGATGGAGCTGAACGGGAGGGAGGAGCAGCTGAATTCGACTGCCACGATTGAAGCTAGGCCTTGCTACGTTTAACGGTAGCGTAACCTATGGCACACATGATGGTGAAATGGTCGAAAGAGGGAAAATGAACGGAAAAATGGCGTGAGATCCTCGTGATAGCGGAAGGAAAGATGAGCTTATCACGGGATGCCGAATCTAGATGAACATCTATAATAGATAGAATGAAATGAGAAGGGAAATCTATAGTAAGATGCTTAAGAAGAGATAACAAAAATCGAGCACGAGGCTCTGTAATGGAGTTACAGTGAGAGAGTGGATGCAAAACAAAGGTCATCACCATGTTCATGAATCTAGGACCTTTAGCAAAAGGTCGACATGGTGTAAACAGACGCTCACCCATACAGAAGGGCGCTTACAGAAAGCAGACATGAGCTCATCCCTGGACACAGTCCTCAGACGCTCACAACTAGGATAGTCAAGAAACTCTATCCTAGGGACTCGAAGCACATCCGCAACAAGTTGTGGTGTGATAGGAATGCACGTACCTCGAACGCGAGTGAAGAAAAGAGGTATTGAACGATCAATCTCGTGCATGTTGGAGTAAAACTCTTGGATAAGCATGAGAGGACAGGTGACTGGGATGTCACACAGTGACTCCCATCCCCTACTGTGAATGACAGAGGGAAGGTCGGTGTCGGCAAAGTCTGACAGAATGACTTGGCCTTTCGAATGAATGCCTCATCTAGAAAAGTTCTCCAAAAATGCCTTGAAGGCATCATCATCACAGAACCGAATATGAGATAGTGTAGGATCAGATGATAAAGAAGCTCTGGAACGAAGAGGGTTCCAAGCTGGAGTGGATTTACGCTTAGGTGCCATGGACACCACTAACGCAAACAGAAAGAGAGGGAGAGAAAAGAAAAACAATCAAAAAAGTCCCAAGCAATTTCAAATATAACAAGTATATTGAAAAAGAGTACGTATGCATGGGAAATGCATGAACATGTGACATGCAAAAGAAATTGCATCATGGGCTCAGCCCAATCCAACCTATCAGCACACAAACAAATAACACACATCTAAATGCATGACTATACCATTATAATGCTAATGTGATGCAATGTATGAGGTTTTAAACTCATTTAAGTGAAAACCCATCCTAAAATTTCAATAATAACTCATCAATTTTGAAAAACCCCAAATTTTTTCAAAAACCCCAAAACCCAGGTTTCAAAACATGAAATGCATGAATGTGAAAGGATTAGAAGCTTACCAAGTAAAGAAATTCTTGAAAAAGCTTGAAGAAACCTTGAGGAACAAAGATTGGAGTGAGATGAGAACGTTTGGGAGAGAAAAGAGAGAAGTATCGAGAGAGAGATCGAGTAAAATGAGTTCCGGATTGCATAAGGAGCTTAAATAGTGCTAGCAGTAAATCTCAACAGATGCAGGTATCAAGAGGTATCGAGATATCTGTCGAGGGAGGTGTCAAGAAAATGGTCGTCGACAGCTGAGGTAACGAGGAGGTGTCGAGGAACAACCCAATAGAACTAAGAATTGAAGCTCGATCGATCCACCAGGTGTCGAGAAGCTATCGAGGATGCAGAGCCATTCTTGATAGATCCACCAAGTATTGAGAAGCTGTCGGGATTGCGATTAGAAAAAGCTAAAGAAGCTTAACAGACAGCAAGGTATCGAGGAGGTGTCGAGCCAGCATTTAAAACCAGTTTTTCGAGATGTGAAAAACACAGACATGAATGCAATCCAACATGCAACTCAACCAATGATCCAATCAACATATTTAGCTCTCAAAATCATCTCTCAATAACAATTTTAAGCACATGGATCTTCAAAAAGAAACACACACACACACACTAAACAAGTCTAACGAATTTTATATTTCAAAAAACAAGTCAAGACAGTTTAGTGAGCATACATTAACACATGTAAAACCTTGTGATGGCTAAATCACATTGTACCTGCACATGTATCAAGAATGGCAAAGAATGTTGCATTTTTTGTGTGAAAAACATTGCAAGATTGCATAAGTGTATACATGTTATGACGATTTGAGATATGAAAAAATTACTTTAACTCACACACAATCATAATTGCTTGATGGGGACTATCACCTTCGAGGTACATCCTATAACTCCCACATCTCCTAGAATACATGCTTGCAATCATATTTAAAGCATTTTTGATCTTTTTGCTTTTGATTTTTTTGCTTTTGATTTCTCTTTGCATATTTTTCTTTTAAGCATATCATGCATGGACATATTAGAGAGAGAAAAAAAATACCCAATGATTTTTGACATTCCAATTTTGCTATGCCTAAGCACACAAATGTCATTGACACTGAACTTTTGCCATGCCGAAGCATACTTGTGTCATATTATGATTAGCGGGTAACCATGGTGAGATGGTTATTTATATGCCTTTCTCTTAGGATTTTCTAGTCCTTCCCGTAAAAAAGAGTGATATGAGTGTTAAGTATAAGAGACAACTTAATCTTACTCATCACAAACACGAGTCACAAAGTTCACTTTCTTAGTTGTGCATAGAGATGCTCATCTAAGTTACAAAAGATACAAAATTTAGAAGACTTTATTTCAATGGCCATCCAAGGTACACAAGTACCAATGTACACAAAACACACTGTTTTTGTATTTTTCTGATTTTTCAATTTTTATTTTTATTTTTATATGAAAAACAAAACAAAGCAAAACTGAAAAATAACCAAACAAAAATATGTTAAACAACCAAAGTATAAAAACTAGACTGATTCAAAACTTAAAAGCAAAACACATAAGTAATGCACAAACAAAAACAAAAAGAGAGAGAGAGAAAAGTGACAGAATCACTTGGAGCCCTTTTCCTTCCACATCCTGGAAGAACATTTCCTTTGATTAAACCCTTGAACCGGTGGTGAGGGAGAAAAACCATTCAAGTTTGAAAGAAACATGAGGGCTTTGAGAAGATCTCCAAGGGTAGCAAGAGAGAATTGAAACTGATTCTGGTTCTCAGATGCTATCATGCCGTTGCTCTGTTAAGTGGCACGTCACTTGTAGAAATTTGGTTGAGTATGACCTGCAGCTCTACAATGATGACAGAGATGTTGCTTCTTTTGTTTAGGCTTTTGAGAGTTAGCCTTCTTAGCCCTAGGGTTTTTAACATCTTTTTTCTCAAGCTTAAGGGGTGCTCCTAAGATATATTTACCCTTGTCTATGTTCTCACTAACTAATTTAGTTTTAATCTCATTGTTCTCAATTTTAACATTACTAGCAGGAGGAACAAAAACAGTAGTACTAGTAGAAGCAGTATTAGAGGAAGAAAGACCATACCCTAAATCTGTTCGATCTAAAACAAATTTCTGAATACTGAGCATATCATCAAGCTTTGCACTTGAAGTCCTCTCCAATTGAGCTTGGACTTGAAACAGCTCCACTTCAGGTTTCTTAGTCTTCTCAGCTAAGAAATTGTTCTCGAGCCTCAGTACTCCAATAGTCTGATTAGCTTCATCAAACTTTGTGGAAAGCTTCTCACAATCAAGTTCCACATCATTGAGTTTCTTGGTGGTTAGCCTATATAGTTTCTCATGCCTCTCAAAAAGCTTGTACAACTTCTTATAGGCTGTATGGATGTCATCTTGACCATCAATCTTCTCAAATTTGGATTGCACCAATTCCTCCTCTTCAACCACATCTTCAACAATCTCATCAGTAGGATCAACAGGGGCCATGAAGGCATTTAAGATTCCGTCATCCTCATTGTTGGAATCATCCTCAGGCTCGGTGTCACTTAGGGTAACAGCAAGTGCCTTGCTTTTCCCAATGCTCTTGAGATATGTAGGACACTCATTCTTCATGTGACCGAAACCTTGATAGCCAAAGCACTTAGGTCTTGCTGGAACAGTGTACTGACCACCTTCCTTAGCATCCTTCTTCCCTTTGTCTTGGCCTTTAAACTGAGAAGAACTGGATTGCTTGCGGTCCTTGTTGAAACCCTTTCCATTGGCGTTCTTCATAAACTTCTTGAACTGCCTAGTGATGTAGGACTTCATCTTGGAATCTTCATCATCAGAAGACTCATCTGTCTCACTGCTCTTGGCCTTCAGTGCTATGCTCTTGCCTTTACTCGTCTTGCCAATCCTTGTTAACCCTAGCTCGTAGGTCTGCAAGTTTCCAACCAGCTCATGCAAAGGAATCTTGTCAATATCCTTTGATTCCTCTATTGCCGTGATCTTGGCATGAAATCTCTCAGGTAGAGATCTGAGCACCTTCCTTACAATCTTGGATTCATGAATGGTTTCCCCAAGATTAAAGGCTGAGTTCACTATGTCCTTTAGCTTGGCATAGAACTCATCGAAAGACTCATCCTCCTCCATTTTTATCTCTTCAAAGTTTGTAGTGAGCCTCTGAAACTTTGAATCTTTTACAGCCTTTGTACCCTTAGAGGTTGTCTGGAGGATGGTCCAAGCCTCCTTGGTAGTTTCAGTTAAGGATATCTTCTTGAACTCCTCATTGGTGATTGCACTGAACAATGCATTCAATGTTCTGCTATTGAAGTTTGCCGCCTTAATCTTGGCATCATCCCAATCGGCTGGCGCTTCTGTAAACTTAGTCCAGCCTATCTCCACAGCTTGCCACACTTTCTCATCTAAAGACTGCAAGAAAACTCTCATGCATACTTTCCAGTATGCATAGTTAGTGCCATCAAATAAAGGAGGTATGATTAATGACTGTCCTCTATCCATGACAAACAGGGGTCAATGGATCAACACAACAAGGATTAAACCCTAATTAGAGTGTGCCTGCTCTGATACCACTTGATAGGCCACAAACTGAATGACCCCTTGTGATAGAATTTAATTAATTAATTAGCCAAGTTATTAATTAATCAACTTATCATGCAAAAACGTGGTAACACAAAAAAATCACCAATAAACTAATTATGCAGCAGAAAATAAATAATACGGTGATTTGTTTACGAATGGGGAAAATCTAACGGCAAAAACCCCACCGGGTAATTTTCAGGTCACCACTCCTGAAACTCCACTATTATCACAACAAGCGGTTACAAGTAAAGGAATACCAAGTACCTTACCAACCTACAGTTGAACCTTTACCCCAATACCCAATTGGACTTGTTCTGTAGTGACAGCTCCCCTTTTTGATGTACGACTCCCAAGTACATGACTAACCAATTGCGCGGATCCCAGTACGCGACTTCAATCACCAACTAAGAAGGTTATTGGTTGCAAAGTTTTTCAATTCATCCACACGATGAAGATCAAGAAGATGCTTGGTCACAAAACCCTACGGTGCACATATAGAGCAACTTCTTCAAGAGAAAGAGATGAACTAGGGCAAGAACTTCGTCTCCGGTCACAATTTGCTTGAACAGAGTTTGCTCAATGCTTGTACAACTTGTGAACTGTTTGACGACCCTTAAAACAATCCTTTTATATGTCTAGGGTTAGGAGAAAAGAAAGACTAAAGACAAATTCATGGATCCTAAGAAAATCAGATTTGAATTATAAAAGTCTTAAACCTCGACAAATAGGAGGTATCGAGCAGCTGTCGAGCAGGTGTCAAGCACACCGGGCTTTAAACAGCTTTCTTAAGCTTGATAGATGCAGCTGTCGAGCCAACTGTCGAGTTTTAATGAATTTGCACTATCAACTTGTTTTCTTGGATAGACTTGAAGGTTTCAACACTTGATCTTGAAACATGGTTTCTTGAAATATTTAAACACATCCTAAATCTATCCAAATACAAGTAAAATGCGTTTTGTCAAAGGATAAGCCAATTACATAACATTATGACATATGTTTTTAACATGTGAAACACATATGTCCTAACATCATGAATGACAAAGGGTACATGAAGCTTTAAAGCTTCACCCGAGAAACATAAAGATGATCAAAGGGGCACAAGGAATCCATATAGATGCATGAATGTAATGAAATAAGATGCTATAGATGATAAGATAATAGAAAGATACAAAACATGCGAGAAATGATGCATGCAAGAGGGTCCCAACAGAACTATAAGCTGTCGAGCTGCTATCAAGCAACTATTGGCCAGACAAAAACTTTCTCGATGGATCGAGAATCTTTGGAGAAGTTATCGAGACAAATTCCAGAAAGTTTCGATGGATCAAAAATGCAATAAGATTTGTCCAGAAAAGAAGTCCAAGGGTCTTGATAGATATCTATCTGTTGAGATTTGTCTAGAAGTTGTCGTGCTTGATAAAAAAAAAAATCAAAGAGAGGAAAAACACACAGAAGTGAATGCAATCAAGCAAGCTACTTAACCAAAGATCCAAGCAACATGTTATGCTCTCAAAACATCTCTCAATAAGAAAATGCAAAGCATTCATAGATCCAAAACACGCACACACTAAACAAGTCTAACCAATTTTATATTTTAAAAATAAGTTAAGACAGTTTAGTGAGCATACATTAACACATGTATCCCTTGTGATGGCCAAATTACATTGTACTTGCATATGTATCAAAAGTAGCAAAGAATTTGCATGTTGTGTATGAAAACATCACAGGATTGCATAAGTATCTCATGTTATGACGATTGAGATATGAGAAAATCAATTTAACTCATACACAATCATAACTGCTTGATGGGGACTATCACCTTCGAGGTACATTCTATAACTCCCACATCTCCTAGAAACACACTTGCAACCATATTTAAAAGTATTTTGATTCTTTTTGCTTTTATATTCTTTACATATTTTTTTTTCTTTTTGAGCATATCATGCATGAGCATATAAGAGAGAGAGAGAGAGAGAGAGAGAGAGAGAGAGAGAGAGAAGAAATACCCAATTATGTTAAACTTTAAACATCACAACTTTAAACTTTAATGGTGAGATAGTTATTTATGCATTTCTCTTTGGATTTTTTAGTCATTCCCATAAAAAAGAGTGATATAAGTGTTAAGTACAAGAGATTACTTAATTGTACTCATCACAAACACGAGTCACAAAGCTCACTTGCTTAGTTGTGCATAGAGATGCTCATCTAAGTTACAAAAGACACAAAGTTTAAAAATTTTTGTTTCAATGGTCATCCAAAGTACACAAATACTAATGTATACAAACACACACTGTTTTTGTATTTTTTTTTCTCTTTTTATTTTGAAAAAAAAAAAAAAAAAAAAAAAAAAAAAAACTAAACAACCAAACAAAAACAGACAAACAAAATGAAAGAATGAAGATAGATGCAAATGAATGGAAGCATGATTCCAAAAGTAGATAAGAAATCAAGCAAAGTGAGTCCTACTTTAAATAAAAAGAATTAATGCAGAGGACAACAAAAAAACAATTAAGTCTTAGGATCCTTTGTCATCCACATAGCACGAGTCTTTGGCTGTGAAGATGAAAATGCATGTGTTCTAGTATGACTACTAAAGGACATAGAGGAATTAGAATTCCCCTGAAATTGAGTTAAAAAGCTCAAAACTTTTAATAACTCACCAAGAATAGGTACAAAGCCTTTAGACAAAGAATGAGACCTATTGGACACTCGCTTATAAGGAAACAACTTGAAACAATTAGGACGAGTGTGACCTAAAGCACCACAATGGCAACAAACATGAGTAGTTTTAGAACTACTCGGTTTCCTAGAAGGAGATCTAACCTTGGGGGCTGACAAAGACCTTAATTTAAGACAATTTGGCCTAATATAACCAACAATATGACAATGATGACAAGTGGGGACAAAAACAGAATTTTTATTCAACCTAGGAAGAGTTTTAGACATAGATTTAGAAACTTCAGCGTTAACATCAGATATTTTACCTTTGTCTATCCTAGCAAAATTAGCCTTCAACTCTTCATTATTCCTTTTAAATGGAGGAATATAAAAATATTTTTTATTTTTGAGTTAGGCTCAACAACAAGTTTGACATTAGTTAATTTTTCAACTTCAGTTTTAAATTCAACTAGTTGCTCTTCCAAACTGTTAATTTTGTCCACCTGAGATGAAATTTGATTTTTAAAATTCTCATTCAAATTATTGACTTCATCCTATTTTGCAATCAAATCATCTTTTTCAAGTTTGACCTTTTTAAAATTTAGCTTTTAATTTTGTAGAACACTCAAGAGATTTCATAGAAAAATTATAAAACTTGCAATAGACATCTTGAATATCATCATCATCATCATTCAACATAAGATCATGTAAATAAAAACAATCAAGAGTTTCCATGACAATGGGGGTCAATGGATCACATAGCAAAGATTAAAACCTAATCAGAGTATGCCTGCTCTGATACCATTTGTTGGGAAATTTAGATCCCGGTTGATAGAATTAACAAATTTTAAACCTAAGTTGTTAATTGGATTTATTATGAATAAATCTTGTTAAAACAAACAAACATCAATATCATGCACATCGGAATAGTAAATAAGACAAGATATGATAACCCAAGAAAGCCAATAAAACAAACTAGTTTCATGGTAAAAAACCTAGGGGGAAACCTTCCTGAAAAGCAATTCACTATAGTAAAGAGAAGTTTCAGATCTAGTACAAAACCTTTGTCCCTAGACTCCACAATCCTCGTAGATGAACTTACAGCAAAAACCTTCTACTGCTTTAGAACCTCTGAACTCTTCAATATATGAACATCATCCTTTTACACATATCACAGTACGTGACTAACCAATGCACGACTCCCAGTACGTAACTAACTCACCAACTTAAGGAAGATTATTGGCTGCAAAATTCTTCACTTCATCAACAATGAAGATCAAGAAGTACTTGGTTACGAAACCCTAAGGCGCAAAAGACGTAATAACTTCTTTGAAAGAGAACAAGGCACTAGGGTCATGAGAAATAAGCCTTATATATGTCTAGGGTCATGAGAAAAGAAACCCTACACATACACATCAACTTGGGCTGAAAATCAGATTTAGAAATTCTGATTTATTAGATCTTGATAGATACAGCTTCTGTCGAGCTGCTATTAAGATCCATCATTAAATCTCAATAGATATTATCTGTCGAGCTATCTGTCAAGGTTTAATGAACAACACTTCTTCACTTGTTTCTTGGATAAACTTGCATAGCTTCAATACTAGACTTGAACTCTTGTTCCTTGAAGTACTAAACCCATCCTAGATCTACCTAATTACAATTAAAGTGCGTTTTGTCAAAGGATTATCCAATATACAATAACATATGTTCTAACAAGTTCCACATATGTCCTAACAAACTTGACCCATCGGAATAGTAGGCTAACGATGGCACTTGATAGGTATTGAGTTAAGTCGCTCAATAGCCTTGTTGGTAGGTGGGCATAGGCCTTTTTGATGACATTGTGATCTCAAAATATGTCCACAAATATGAGATAATTGTATTAATTTGATGCAAATTTTGGTGCAAATCTAGGGTTATTGCACCATACAATAGTGAATCAATAAATGAGATTGAAAGTTAAAAAATTTACTTTTAATCTCAACCTTTGGATCAAAAACACATGTAACCTTTGAACTTTTTACCTCTCCACTTAAAATTTTTATATATCTCTCAATTATATGGTAATTGTACTATGGAAATTATTGCATGAGATCCAAATTCAAGTTAATTAAGTTAACAAATTTTGACCAACTTACATTGAGGTTTGATCATCGAAGCTTTCAAATGTCTTGACTCCACATGTTTGATTTTTGATAAATCAATTATTTTATTGCAAAATTATAAATAATTAAAAAAAAAAACAAAAGTATATAAACTAAAAATATTGTCATTAGAAAAAGACAAAAAGTATACTGACAGAAGAGAAAAATAACAAGAGAAATGCTAGGGACATCAATTTTGGCACAACTTTGTACTACAACTCACCATATGGCGAGTTGTGATTGGTTAGAATGTGTTAGTGGCCATGTGGGGACACACTCTTATCAATTATAACTTGCTATGTGGCGAATTGTGACACAAAATTGTTCCAAAATTGATGTCACTAGCATTTCTCAAAATAACACGCCCCATGTCGTGAGGATAAGCCATAAAACATGCTTGTACTTTGGGGTATTCTAGCATTTTGCCCTTAATTTTAAAAAAATTTAGCAATATGTCCCTGTTTTGAAACTATTTAGGTATATGCTCCTGTTTTGAAACTCGATTTTGATAAAATTGAGTTTCGATTGGTTTAAAATCGAGTTATGTATGCCTGATCAAACTTAAAAAGGAAAAAAAAAAAAAATTCATGTAACTCAAGTTCATGGAGCTTGAGTTTCATACTTATAGCTGTGTTCAGGGAGACTTACAGTGGCGTTTTAAATGGAACTCGAGCTCCATGAACTCGAATTCCATGCAAATATTTATTTTTTTTATTTTTTATTTTTATGTTTGATCACCCTAAACCTATAACTGTGTTCAGGGAGTGCTATAAAGGCGTTTTAAATAGAACTTGAGCTTAATGAACTCGAGTTCCATGCAAGTTTTTTGTTTTTTGTTTGTTTGTTTGTTTTTTTTTTTTTTTTTTTTTTTTTTTTTTGTGTTTATTTTTTATTTGTTAATTTTTTGTTTATTTGTATGTTTGATTGCCCCATACCTATAGCTGCGTTCAGGGAGTCCTATAGTGGCGTTTTAAATGGAACTCGAGCATGGATGGAGCCAAGTTGTTGCCCCCCCCCCCCCCCCCCAAATTTTTTTTTTTAAAAAAATATTATTATATATATGGGTTCTAATTTTAGCAATTTTGTTTTAGAAAATTACACTTTTGCTCCCTTAAAAATATTATTGATTCTTTTAAGAGTATTGTTATACTCACAAATTTTTCTATAATATTTTTACAAACGGTTAAGGTAGCAAATTCTTATTGGTTCGTATTTGGGCTCACCACTTACATTATCAACAATTTGTAAAAAATTTTATAGATCAAACATTTTCCACATTTTAAAGACCATTAAAAAAATATTTATAAGTCTAAAATCTAAAAAAGAAATATGCAAGCCCAAAAAAATTAGTACAACAACAAAAATTATCAATAGTAAAACTAAAAAAATTAAGCCTAGTCAACCAATTTTACTTAAAACAAACAATCTGACCCTTTAAAAAATTTTAAACAACTAGTAGCTAAGTGACTAAGTAGCAACAAAGTCGAAAGCTGAAGTCACTGCACACAATCGACAGCAAGCTGCCCCCCCTAACTCTAAGTTCTAGCTCCGTCCCTGAACTCAAGCTTCATCAACTCGAGTTCTATGCAAGTTTTTTGTTTTTTTAAAATTTGATTACCCCATACCTATAGTTACGTTCAAGGAGTCTTATAGTGACGTTTTAAATGGAACTCGAGTTTTATGAACTCAAGTTCCATACAAGGTTTTTTTTTTTTTTTTTAAGTTTGATCGGGTATAACTCGATTTTCTCAAAATCAAGTTTGAAAACAGGACAATAAATCTAAATAGTTTCAAGAGAAGGACATATTACTAAATTTTTTAAAAAATAAAGGTAAAATGCTAGAATCCCAGTACTTTGCACCAATACGATCCAACAGTCCAGTATCCCCGTATCAACCGTCCGATCTTTACAAACCTGGTCCCACCTAATTATACCCTCAAAAAAAAAAAAAAAAACCATTGGATAATGCAATTCCAACTTCGATGCCACTCTATCACTCGTACTCGTACCCTCTCAGCCCTCGTCGACCCTTTCCTCTTTCCCCTATGGCCAATCACTACTGATTAAAAAAAAAAAAAAAAAAATCGAAGAAGAAAGTTCTAGAAGATTCGAAAAATTCTAGATCAATGGCGGAGACGAAGAGATCGACGGGCATAGTGAAGTGGTTCAGCGCGCAAAAGGGGTTTGGATTCATAACTCCAGACGATGAAGGCGAGGATCTCTTCGTGCACCAGACCTCGATCCAATCCGATGGGTTTCGGACTCTTTCGGAGGGTCAAGCCGTCGAGTTCTTCATCGATTTTGGAGACGATGGGCGCACCAAGGCCGTCGATGTGACTAGCCTCACCAGATCGCACCGCGGCGGTGGAAGAGGAGGTGGGAGGGGTAGAGCTGGTAATTTTGGCAGATTTGGTGGTGGAAGGAGTGGTTTTGGACTAAGAGGTGGAACTGGAAGAACTAGTGGCGGCGGTGAGTGTTACAATTGTGGGCGAATTGGTCATTTGGCTAGGGATTGTTATCAAGGCTACAGTGGTGGAGGCAGCGGCGGTGGTGGTGGTGTTGGGACTCGGAGATACGGCGGAGGCGGTGGTGGGCGTGGATATTATGGTGGCGGTGGCGGAGGAGGAGGGTGTTATAATTGTGGAGAAGAAGGACATTTTGCGAGGGATTGCCCTAACGCTTAAAATATTATTACACGTGGCGTGTCCTGATTGGTTAATTGGGCATATAAATTTTTTTTTTTTTTGGTTGGGTTTGTAATTTTCTTTTGTTGGGTGCTGGGAGATTGTTGTTGGGAATGGAATGCAAAGCGCGCTTGGTTTTGTCACCAAATTATTTCTGGTTGTTGGGTTTTTGCTGGGTAAGCTTGTTTTTAATTTTTTTTTCTTCTCCCCTAAGTTTCATAAATATTACATATATGGTCAATAATTGAATTAATGAAAAGGTATATTTGTTGATACATGTCTCTGCCTTTTGTTTTCTTGGGCCATTTCAATTTTCTTTTTCCATGTATGTCATGATATTGTCATCAAAGTTGAACCGCCATTGTTAATTTTTGAAGGTTTTAATTTGAGTTTCTGGAATTTGATATTAAAACCCAATATAATGTTTTTGTACTATTGGATAAATTTGGAATGACTTGTTGAGCTGTTTATGTGGATAGAATAGATAGGTACTAGTTTGCTTTTGTAATCCTTATCTTGAAAAATTTATTGTGGATGTTCTTTTTTTTGGTAGCTGATGAAAGTAGTGAGTAGTGACATTAGAATAAATAAGTGGGGTACAGTAGAGAATAATTTGGATGATGTAAGTTATCTTCAGACTCTATTCATTACCTTAGAAAGTTCGACCAAATACAATAACTTGTATGTATAACCAAATTAATCTATTTCTTGAAGAAAGAAGATGAAGAACCATGGGCCCTGGGAAAAGAGAGAATGTGTTAGTGTTTTCTAATCCATGCATGTTTAGAGGACCTTGCGATCTCATACACCTTATCCCTGTTTGTAGCCATTGAGAGGTTGATGTAGATGGTTTAAGATTGCGTTCTGCCCTTTGGATGCAATAGGACCTTGCGATCTCATACACCTTGTGATCTCATACACAAAATCTAAGTTGATGTATGCTTATCACAAAAAATTCAGCATAAATCATGTGTGGTATGTTGCAGTGATGGTTAGGATGTTAGCCTAGGCCTATCTTGCAAAATAGACAAAAATAATTGGAAAACTTAACTTTAATATTCTTGGGCAACCTTGACTGTATTTTTGTCTATATTCTGATTTTAAGGACTAAGGAGCCAACTTCACCAATTTTTATAATTGTGATCATTGTGCTCATGCTAACATGTGCACTGACTGATGGCTTTTAGTTTTTTTATTATGTCTTCAACACAGGGTCCTACAATGGAGTGGACATCTACTAACTCCTGCTTATGTATAAATTTGCTCAGTAACACTCTCAATAGCACTTGTCTTCTTGATCCTTTGGAATTTAATCAACAGGGGTGTGGGTGTTCACTTGGTGGTTTCTGAATCCATTGATCTTATTCATGCTACCATATATTACTTGACCATTTGAATTCTATCCATCTTCCTTTCTTATTGGGATGAACTACCTTAGTTCAATTGTTGAAAGTTATCTAGTCTTGTGATTCAATTTCCTTAGGCCTGTAATTAGTAGCGTAGAAGCCCCTCACATCCAATATCTCTCCTCATTTGGTGTACAAAGCAAACAGTTTCTTAAGCTTGCATGAGAAGTCAAAAATTTTGAAATACTACCGAGCAGCTCTATTCCCAATTCAATTTCAAAGGCACTTTCTTTTTGTAAAACTTATTCAAATCACCATTTGCTATCTTGTTTACAGGAAAAGCTGTAATGAAGGGTGTCTGAATGCTTAGACTCAATTTTGCAAGTCGGAGCATTTCTTTGAGTTCAACTTTTAATTTTGTCTTCATTTTTTTTCTGTTTATGCATCTGAGTGAATGCTCTGATCAAACAACTCTGAGAAATAGCCCATGCTTTTTAAGGAAATTGGCATTCTCTTCCCAGTTTCTCGTTTGAGTCAAAATATATTTGATACTCCAGCAATATTCTTTCCTTTCACATGATTGGTAAATCCAAATTTGAGTTTTGCCTATAGTGATTGATGCTTTAAATCTTGGGTGGAAATGTTTGAACAAACTAGGCTGACATTGTAGGCTTTGCAGGTATATTGAGCCCAAAACAATTTGCATTTTTCTTCAATTTGGACATGCTCAAGTGATCAGCAATTCGACACACATAAGGACAGCTGACTCTATTGTTTAAGCACCTATTTCCTAAATCAAAAGTATGATTTAATGCCCATTTCCAGTGTTTCTTTTAATGGTCAATTCACTTTGGTTCATGTTGATTTAGGGGAAAATATTGAGAACTTGCTTTTTGGTGCTAGCAAAAATTTATTTGAACTGGTGTCTGATGTCTTTCCTTACATAGGATGATGAACTTCAGGTTTTGTTTGCTGAGATCAATAGGGATGCATAATAAAAGGGAACGATGATGTAACTGAAAGAATTGTATTTGTTTTGACTGTGATGTGTTTCAAAAATTATGATGTATCTCTCCCACTGCAGGGTAGAGGTAGAGACTAGCCCATAAAAGCAAGGACCATGATTGTTACACCCATAACAAATTTTCATACTCCGTACACGTCATGTTTAAAATTTGGAGATTCTTGAAAAATTTAAACATTTGGTGCCTATATTTTACACATGGTATGTACGGAGTATATATGAATGTAATAATTTTCCTAAACTTTAATATCAACACTATTTGATTTCAAACTTATTTCTTACCTCTCTCTCTCTCTCTCACACACACACACACAAGTTTGCAATTCCTTGGTCAAGAGGTTTTTTTTCCCTCCGAAGTGAAGTTTTCACCTACAAGGAGCAGTCAGATATTAATTTAAAGACGATTTTTTTTCAATTTTCCAATGTTATTTTCAGAATTTGAAGCCATATAGATTTATCCCACTTTTGATTGCCAATGGAAGAGCAATAAGGTTATGGACAATTTTTTTTTTAAAATTTTATTTTTTAACTTGTTAATGAGATATTGTGAAAATTTTCGTGTCACTACAACTTTGATTGAAGAATGGTGAGTTTAAGCGAATTATGGTTAAAAATGAAAACGTATTAGAGAACAACTTAAGAATAATATTAGATGTTAGTATAATTAAAATGTTGGAAGAGAATTGAGGGTGCAAATTGGACGTTTTACAACTAGGATTTGGAAATTTAAATTAAAAAATAAAATAAAATAAAAAAGAGAAAAGAAAAAGAAGAAAAAGATATATGCTTCAAGATTTTTTTCTAGGAAAGTCAGCAATGACAGAGCTAAAAATTTGTCATTGGAGATAAGTAAAAATTAAAATGATATATTTATTTTTTGCACAACTTCCATATTATATATAATAATCTAAAATAGTATTCTAAATACAATTCAGTATACAATACAACTATATATAGTATGTATGTGGTACATGGAAGTGCTATTCTTTCCCCATGCTCCTGTAGCACCATATGCCTATTCCCTTCACCAGAGTTAGTCTCCCTAACACCCCCCACCCCCCCCCCCCCCCCTCTCTCATTACTAGCCTTAATCACACTCCATATCCACTACCCATAGCCATCTCTTCAAACCGCATCCAACCATTCTCATCCCCTAGCAGATTTCCCTAATCTCCTCATGGAGGTGTCCAATATAGTTAATCGAACCACTAAAGTCTCATGATATACACCTAGAACTCCCCCCAAACAAAGTCAATACCAATCTTTCCCAACACAATCTTCTGGGTGAACTCATTTCCTCTAAAGTAATAGGCTTCAACTCCATTAAAGATGTGGTCCTAAAAGCATGGAGGCCCACTTATGCATTAGAGGTGAAACGACTAGGAGGAAACGTTTACCTGATCAATTTCCAGCACAAAGCTGACCTTCATAAAGCTTTCCTCAGAAGGCTATGGTCAATTAGAGGCAGCCATCTGATCCTAAAGAAATGGAGCCTAGAACTTACCTGGCAAGAGATTGATTTCTCCCTCTCATCCTTTTGGGTTCAAGTTCACAGCCTCCCAAGACTATGGCAATTTGAAGACAACCTAAAAGCCATAGGTCGTAAGTTAGGAGCGGTCTTAGAGGTCGACTTCAATGGCAAAGGAGGTGGTGAATGGAGAAAATTCACTAGAGTCTGAGTAGGTTTGGATATCCAAACCTTTGATCCTAGGCTTCTTCCTCCCTCGTCACAATCTTAAGGACCTTTGGATTAGTCTGAAATACAAAATGTTGGTGAATATCTGCTACAACTGTGGCATTATAGGCCACGAGGAAAAAAATGTGTCAAGGAAATTTTTTGCCTCCAAAACTCCGTCCAAGCACCATTTAAGGCAGCTAGACCATGGCTTAGAACTGACTTCCACAACCTTCGAGATGGTTTGTTTGACATGCTCAACCTCGCTCAGCTAATGATTGAGGCAAGCATGGATGCAACTCCAATGCTCGCCACCGATTCAGAACAAACCCCCATGCCAATGTCTGACCTCACACCATTCAAGCCACTGTCCATCCATGAAATACAACAAAAGCCTTGATCCAATTCAGTCCCAAGATGGCCACTCCACAATGCCAGATACAAACAACTCTATGGTGGTAAAGAATGTGGCCGAGACTCCACAGTCCCACTTGGCTTCAACTGCTCCTTCTGACATGGGGTCCACCAAAGATGATGAGGTAATTCACAATAGCATTGCCAACCTGTGGACACAAGGGGTCATTTTTGGAGTCGCCACCTAATTTTTGCAAGGGTTTAGGAACTATATATATAGTGTTCCTTCGAGGAAGGACCTTTAATCTTACTACCAGAGTATGGATTCGAAGAATATGTACACTCTTGGGAAGGTGTTAGACAGCCAAGATCGCCCAACCTAAGGTTGGCCTCCCATCATTGTGTCATGTGTCTTAACCTTATTAAAAACAATCTCAACATTTGTATCCTAAACTCAAGGTTGGCCTCCCATCATTGTGTCATGTGTCTTAACCTTATTAAAAACAATCTCAACACTTGTATCCTAAACTCACACACACACTAGCATGCATCTAACATACAATTGTGGCATCTTTATCCCTAAACAAATATACTTATCTATCCATAAAGCAAAGAAAGCCAAACATGCAAAAGAAACCCTAACTTTCATCTAACATGTGAAAACCCTATCATACATCTAAACAAGGTAACAAGCATATCATCCAATAACACATATCAAAAACAAAGTATCAACACATTAGAAACCCTAATTATATATCTAAGCATGTTTCATCATATCATCAAAATAAAATCAAAACACAAATGCATGGACATTTCTAATGCATAACTTACCATTTACTTACCTCTCAACAACATAGCACCTATGGCATTGATGAATGGGCATGTGAATGAATGGCATAGTATAAGAAGAAAATCCTAATCTAGCATGTGATAGCTGAAAGTTCAATTAGTGTGTAAAACACCTATGAATGTTTAGACCCCCAAAATAAAAATACCAACACAAGCTTATAATCAAACAATATATGTGCGGAAAATGAAATATAAGCTATAAACAAATTGGTAACACACTCTAAACCATAATTAATAACCAACACAGCAGTAATTAAAAGGTAAAGAGAAAGGTAAGAGAGATGCAAACACAAAGATAACATAGCGATGTGTTATCGAAGAGTAAACCGAAGTACTCGAGGAAAAACCTTTCTACCGCCCTCCAAGCGGTCAATAATCCACTAGAGAATAAAGTTGGGATATATGAATAGCAAAAGATCCTCCAAGCCTAATCTACCTAGTGCACCTAAACCCTCTAAGCTTCTTGCTCCAACAGGGTTACATCAAACATTGTCTTCTCTAGTTTACTGGATCCCTCAATAGCCCATTGTATCAACCAAAATGAATTGGTCCCTTCTGAACTGCTTCCTAAGAACCAAAATACCTCCTCACAGATATGGGTATGGTGAGATAAGGATTTGGCTAAATGTATCTCTCAAGGATATGTCAATGGAGAGGATGAGAGTAGAGGAATTTGAAGAATCAAAGGATGAAGATTGTGGATAAGTCAATCTTGTTTTTTTCTAGGGTTTCTTTCTCAAAATTCTCTCTAGAAACTCTTAACATTTTGTGGGTATAAGGGTATTTATAGTAGGGTGTATAAAGGTTAAGGTTTCTAACAAACAGGGCATTCTGGCGACTCGGTCTCACGACTAGAACAAGTCGCGAGTTTGAGTCGTGAGCTAACTGCCAGTCAGACTAGAAGTTTTGTCCTGTAGTGCTACAGTTGGCGTGGCCTTTCAGCTCCCTCTGCATGCTTCACACGTATGTCATTCTAGCAACTTGCCAGTTACGAGATCCAGTCGCGAGACTCCCTAAAATTGCACACTTTTGATATTTCTTCACACTCTTTTGCACACTACCCTTACATAATTCCCACCTAAATACAGGGTATCTAATTGCTAAATTACAATCAAATTTGGCACAGAATAAAGCCAACACATGATTGAATAAATTCAACAATATCCCCCTTTGGCTATTTCGTGACAAAACTCCTAAAACAGACTCTAGATTTAACATGTGAATTAGGAATAGTTTCCAAAAACTCACTCACATCCTAATTCTAGAAACTGTGAAGCTCTTGAATCATACAAACAAGTATTTCCTGAAAACAACAACACAAGATGATCATTGTAAGCAGAAATCTTGAAATGCATATGGAGCAAGCACAATGCGATTAAGTAGTAAAGATTAAAGCAATAAAGCATGACTTGACCAAATAGGAACATTCACTATAAATAGTAATCACAATGAACATTCACACAAGGAATGAACATCCGGACATGCAAGCTAATAAGCTCAATGCAAAATATCATTTGCATGTCCAACACTCAACCGATACAAAAACTCAAGGTAATTGCATCAAGAATATAAAATCCAACAAGGACACAAGAGTGAAGTACTAAAGAAAATGCATAACATTAACTAAAAGTACTGAGCTACAAAGCAAAGGTACAAAAAAAAAAAAAGTTTAAACAGCTAAACATAATCATGAACTAAGAGCAAAGCAAAAACATAGTTAATATAACACAAAGCTTTTTCTCTCTTTCTCCCCCTATCATATCACTCCCCCTATCATGAATCATAGGAGCTGTGGTGAACTTGGAACACATATATACCTGTAACCTAAAACACTTGCACAAAACACATTAGACCCTCATGGTAAAGTAAGTAATAAAAGGACAAGTATAATGTAACAAGTAAATTGCGATCAAGTAAACATGATGTGAAACATGTGAGTAACTTGATCATACATCAAAACAGTCATAAAAAAGTGACTACAATGATCACATAGCAAAGCAAATGATCATCCGAACATGCATTCAATGAAGCACAATAGCATAAGGTTGTATGCATATCCAGCACACAAACATGATGCAATAAGAACAACAAAGCATAGATACTAAACATAACTCAAAGCACCATAAAGCAAACAAGAAAACAAACATAAAGAAACACAACCAAAACAAAGTTTTCTTATTAACACAATGTCTTCTCCCCCTTAGTATATGCATCTTCCCTATGGAATATCTCTTCCCCTACAAATGTGCACAAGAAATAGAATTCCTCCCCCCCTCCCCCCCAAGAACGTACACAAGAGTCATATAGAAATGAAAAAAATCTCTGGTATACTACTCTAGAGTGTATTCTCCCCCTTTTTGACACAAATAGACAAAGGGATCAAGGAGAAAAGAGGACAAGAGATGAAGGTATGAATAAGGAGAATGATGCATGAGGGGTGTAAGATGAATGAGAAATGAAACTCAAACTAAAGACAAAATAAAATGTTACAAAGTTTAAGGTAAATATGACATGCTAGGATGAAGAAATAAGGTATAGACCAATGTATGACAAGGGTAGCAAAGGTGTGTGCAAGAGGTGGCTATATGCAATGCATGACCAAAGCATGGAAAATGCACATGTGGGGCAAGGTGTGTTAAATATACAACCAATGATCCAAACATGTTCCAAATGAGGAAACATGAGGAACCCCAAAGTTTGGTACTCATCGGAGCCCAAACAAGTGAGAAAATGCTTAAGAGACATTTTATCAAACACCTAGCGTACACACTATGAACAACAATGTGAAACAGTGCATAAACATCATGAAATCCACTCTTAATACATGTTCTTCTTGCCACAAGGGGCCAACATCCAAAGCAAATCATCAAAAGAAACCAATCCCATACAAAAATTTGACAAAAAAAAAAAAAAAAAAAAGTTTTCCTAACCCCTATGATAAAAATCCCAGCCAAGAGCACATAAACTCTCCAAAGCATAATCTAAGGATCAAAATCAAAGAAAACAGTTTAGAATTGTTGGAAAATCTGGTTTTGTATCTCATACAAAACACACATAGCGGAAGCAACAAACATGGATCTATTTCATTCATGATTGATAACATGTACTATGTAAATTTCAGAATTTAAGAACAAGATAGCGTACCTTGGTGCGGTGAAATTCAAAAAAAAAAAAAGATTAGAAATACTTGGGAACACTTTTAATTTTCACTCCAATTCCACTTTATGCCTAAGAAGTGTGGTATCTCAATCAGTTTCCAAGGGAGAATACTTAAGTGGCTTCACTCACTCATACACACCATTTCACAATGATGTATCTCTTAAAATAAAATTATGTATGTTTCTCCCTTTATAACTAACTGATTATCTAATTGGGTTGGCCTATTGGGCTTTTCCAATTGGGCTTTAGTGTGTGGCTTGGAATGGGACCAAAAAGGACCAATAAGACACTAGCTCCAATGGGTCTTGGGCTTTTCTGTTAACTCTTGACAAGTCCAAAGTTACCATTAATTATATTTAATACTACTATATAAATATAATTTCACTCTAGGCCTTATTAATAAATTATATCCCAAGACTTTATTATACATGCAACCCCTTCATTAAATATTCGTAGTAATACGAAGTCATGAATGTAGATTGCCACTTTGAAGATTACTACATCTTAATCCTTGAGTACTCGATTTAATCCTTTAAGTTATTCATCATATATTTATGAAATCTAATTTCATAAATATATACTTTAGTAACTCCTTATTAAAGTGGTTAGGCCTAACATATTGAATAACCAAACCTATTAAACTTATCTCAAGGTAATATTTTATATCTCCGTTAAGAGATTAGGAATTCCATCTTGAGAATATGTGTTCCATCAACACTAAATGTGGCTGCCCAACATATTGAGGTTTTGATTGTGACTTTAGATCTCACTCTTGATATATCAAAACAACCTACACCTCATGATCAAGTCCATTATTCTCTCAGGATTAAGAGTTCATGCAAATAAAAGTCGTGAGATTTATTATTCATTTGACAGTCGTTAGGAGAATAATAAATCTCACAGCGGTCCAACTCAATATGTCTTAACTCTTAAAACATATCAACATACCAATTAGAAGTCTCCACTTCCATGATCAAGACAAATCATCTTAGTTGATATGTTATAATCTTCGCAGATGGAATGCCCAATTTCATCACCGTCTACGAACTAGAATTTTGAGTTTACAAAGAACTTGTGATTTATATCTTCTATGACTTTTCACATAAATCACATACTATGTATCTCATGGACTATATGATAATGTCCAAATATTCATGTTATCATTATTTTAGATAATAATAAAACAACTTTATTAATTACAACATTAAGTCATACATAGTGTCATACATAGCATCATACAATAGGATTTAAGGGCACTAATCCTAACAATCTCCCACTTGCCCTAAAGACTATTATGCACTAATCTAACTCCCATTCCCTCCAAATGTAACTCAAAAGTCCTTTGGGGTAAGGTTTTGGTAAAAGGATTTGCTAGATTACTTGCACTATCAATCTTTGCTACTACTACATCTTCTCAAGCAACAATATCTCGAATAATGTGGTATTTTCTCTCAATGTACTTTCCTTTCTTATGATTCCTTGGATCTTTGGATTGTGCAACCGTTCCACTATTGTCGCATAACAATGTGATGGGAACTTGCTCCATTCTCACAACACCAAGATCAGAAAGGAATTTCTTGAGCCAAACAGCTTCCTTTGCCGCCTCACAAGTAGCAACATATTCAACTTCATGGAGTCTACAATACAAGATTGCTTAACACTCCTCCAACTTATGGCTCCACCTCCCAAGGTGAGCACACAACCTGAAGTGGACTTTTTGAAATCAAGATTTGATTGAAAATCTGAATCTATATAACCAATGAGAATTAAATCCTCACTATGGTAAACAAGCATATAATCTCTTGTTTTTCGTAGATACTTGAGAATATGCTTTACAACTTGCCAATGCTTAAGTCCTGGATTTGATTGATATCGGCTGACCATGCCAACTAAATAACAGATATTTGGTCTAGTACATAGCATGGCATACATGAGACTTCCTATTGCAAAAGCATAAGGAACTTGTCTCATTATATTTTTTTTCCTCAAGAGTATTAGGCCTTTGGTCATTAGATAGAGGAACTCCATGTCTAAAAGGAAGTAATCCTTTCTTGGAGCTTTGCATACTAAACTGTTCTAGAATCTTATCTATATACCCAGTTTGTGATAAACCTAACACCTTGTTCTTGCGATCTCGCCAAAGCTTCATCCCTAGAACAAAGTTAGCTTCACCTAAGTCCTTCATATAAAATTGGCTTGACAACCAAACTTTTACTAATGACATTACCCCTACATCATTTCCAATGAGTAGAATGTCATCAACATAAAGCACTAGGAACATTACTACTTTATCTCTATGTCTTTTGTACACACATGGTTCATCAAGACTTTTTTTCAAAACCAAATGATTTGCTTGCTTGATCAAATCTAATGTTCCATGCCCTAAGTCCATAAATGGACTTTTTTCAACTTGCATACCAAATGCTCTTGGTTCTTTGCTATGAAACCTTTCGGTTGCATCATATAGATTTCTTCTTCAAGATTGCCATTAAGAAATGCAATCTTGACATCCATTTGCCAAATCTCATAATGTCACGACCCAAATCCATAGAACATGAATTTAGATGCATGACTAACTTGCTGAACGTACATAATTAATTTTAAAAATAATTCAATAAAACTCCAAGTAAACAATGCTCTTAGTAAATCTTTTATAATACTAAAATCCTCAATTTAGAATAATCTCCAAAATACTGTGAAATTTAAAGCGGAAAAAAAATAACTAATAATCCTTTAAGGCTTCAAGTATTATTGACTTCGTCTAAAAACTCCCACGCTCTACCTTGCACCTTACGAAGCAATCCAATGGTTCTGTTCCCCAACTAAACTTTAATCTAAAAATAGTAATTGATGGGGTGAGCCACACATCTAGTAAGTAATTATACAAAATACACAATGGAATAGAGTCAAGCAAGGCACGAGTGTTTTGCTTCATCACAAACTCATTCAATGATATCAAAAATAATTATTCCACAAAACATATAATGAATCACTTAATACATATGGAATCACATCTTAAAATTATTTGAAATCACATACGTATAATTGATTAGAGCATAGTGTCACATATACACATCACATATTCTCACATACAATTCTGTGAGTGGATACCAACATCTAACCCCTTCTGGTGAGGGATCAACAGATATTCTCACATACAATCCTGTGAGCGGATTTACACATATCTGATATATCTGATCAATTCTAAAAACTCTTATTTTTGAGTCACATATCGCAAAAGTAAAGTTTATACAAAATATAATAATTTACTTGATATTAACAATTATTCCAAATACAAAGGCATATCAAAGGTCACAATATCGAATAGAACATAAATCAAAGGATGCTTGACTCTCTTAGGGAATGAATAAGAACTGAAGAGTTTATATAAATATTTTTACAATTCTTGAGTAAGTTTGAAAACCCAATTTGCTAAAAGAAATGTCTTAAATACCATTTGAAAAATAAGAATATGACTTTGAAATCACTTGGTTTTAAACAAACTTAAAGAACAAGAACCTTTTTAGAAAACTTACTTTGAAACTCAATTATTTTCGGAAAATAGTTTAGTTTAGAAATCATCTTTTAAATGAGATTTGGACATTCAAAACGTTATTTAAAATTCGAAGATTCACTTTAAAAAAATTTCTAAAAGTCGAAGTTTCTCTTTCAATGATGTAAAAATAATGCTTTTAATAAACTTTAGAAAACATAATGTTTAAAAATATAACTTTTGAAAACCTTTAACTTCTAAGAACCTAAAGAATAAAACTTGTGCATATTATGCATAATTACTTACAACACTTGAATCACTCTGATAGTCCAGCCGAAACAACCTCCAAAAAGCCTCAAAACACTCTTAAATAAGGCCTATATTCAATCATAGAAATTTCTTAATATCCTCCACAAAATATAAAGCTTATAGAACTATACAAATGGACTCACTAGGATTATACTTTGCTGAACTAATAACACTTTCAGCACTATATTAACATTTTTCTAACCGATGGTATTCTAATCAATAATACATCCTTGCATTAATCGAAACTCATCTAACCGTGAGGAATGCAGTAGCAGCACTTTAGAATTTAATATAAGGATTTTGGTATGAAATCTTAAACCTGTCATTAGCCTTTGTGTAAATCTTAAATGGTTCATTGTGTTTAGACAAATCAAAGTCTAGGCAAAGACTACCAAGGCCATTAATCCATCCATCAGAGAACTTGGACTTTGACAAAAAGTGAGAGCCAACTAGTGGCACATGGGTGGGGTTAGGTGCAAATTCTCCAGCAATTTAAAATTAATGTTGCGGGATATGAATCAGCAGCCCAAAAGTTCCTATAGACCTACTAAAGTGACGCTAGCCTTATACATGGATTTAACAATTTCGGCTTTTGTTCTAAGGTCTGAACAGTGGCAAAATCATTGACTTCAAATATATTATATATGTACATATCCAAAGGAAAACATATGCCATAACCATAGATGCTTGAAGTTCCGTGGCTCAATTCTAGGTTTATATATATATATATATATATATAATTATATATATAAATATCCTAATGAAAACGTAATAGTCATGCCTTTGTTCAAGGATACATAGCGGCAAATCTAACCATAAAATATAAGTAGAATTTTAGGACCAAGATCAAACTTCTGAACAATCTAACATCACAATTGATTCAAAGATAACCTTATAAACTTTTAATTCTTTGTTTCTAATGGTGAGAAATCATACCTTGAACAATCTAATTGCCTCTTCAATTGTATGTGCTCTAACTCCAAGGAAAAACACCTTTGAACCTCCTTGATAAAACCCTTCCTATGAAAACCCTAATTCATCTTTTCCTCCAACTTATATTTTAACACATCAGAGATGTGGGCTTGGTGGGGTAGTGGGCTGGAGTTTAAAATCCACTTGAGCTTATCTCTTTAGTCTCCAAGAAGCCCATAAAACATCTTCATCTTTCATTTATTTATTTATTATTTTAATTGCCGCACCAAATTGTATGCACTAAAACTTTAATTTTCTCACCTATTTGTAGCACCACAAAATTATCTACTCCCATCTTACTGTGCACACACATATAGTACATCAACTCTATATTAAAATGATAAGGTACGGTGATAATCATAAAAACAAAAATTGGGGTATTACACATAATCATAATGAGCAGTAATGGATAGGAGAATTCTGATAGATTTAAGCATGGCTATTGGCAAAATAATTTCATCATGGTCAATACCTTCTTTTTGTGTATACTCTTTCGCCACTAGCCTTGCTTTAAAGGTTTCAACCTTTCCATCTATCCCTCTCTTCCTCTTGTAAACCCATTTGCAACCAGCAGGTTTAATGCCGTTGGCGCCTTTACAAGATCCTAAACATGATTGAAATACATTGAATCTAATTCAGATTTCTTAGCTTGGACCCAATGATGTGCATCTATATCATTCATTGCCTCTTCATAAGTGTAGGGATCCGATTCAGCCTCTTCTGGGATAGCTTCATAAGTTTCTCCCAAACCTATAAATCTTATAGGAGGCTGAACAGTTCTCCCACTACGACGAGGCACTTGTGTATTAGTCATCTCATGAGTAATGTCTTATGGTGTATCTAAAACATCCACATTATCCCTAGTTTCGTGTATTGGTTGTTCTATTACAGGTTCATTCATTTTAGCTAAAACAACTCTACTTCTAGGAGTATAATCATTCATATAGTCATTTTCCAAGAATTTGGCATTTGTGCTAACAAACACTTTATTGTCCTTATGACTATAGAATAAACCTCCAATAGTTCCTTTTGGATACCCTACAAAGAATACCACTTCTTTTTTAGACTGTAACTTGTCTGACTTTCCTTTCAACACATGTGCTAGACAACCCCAAATACGGAGATGTCTCATACCAGGCTTACGCCTAGTCCACAACTCTATAAGTGTTTTAGGAACAGACTTTGAAGGTACTAAATTCAGAAGATACATTGTAGTACTTAAGGCATATCCCCAAAAAGAAATTGGCAAAGTTGAATAACTCAACATGGATATAACTATATCTCAAAGAGTCCTATTCCTTCTTTTTGCTACACACTTTTGTTGTGGAGTTCCAGGTGCAGTCAACTGCGATATAATCCCATGCTCAGTCAAGTAATACTTGAAATCCCCAAGAAGGTATTTGCCACCTCAATCAGATTGAATGGCCTTTATGCATTTACCTAATTAATTCTTAACTTCAACCCTAAACTCTTTGAACTTTCAAAAGTTTCGGACTTCTGTTTCATTAGGTACACATAACCAAATCTAGAGTAATCATCAGTGAAGGTAATGAAATACTCATAGCCACCTCTTGCTTGGATTGACATAGGACCACATACATCTGAATGTACTAATTCTAGCAACTCTTGGGCTCTTCTACCTTTTGCATTAAAAGGTCGTTTGGTCATTTTACCTTCCAAACAAGATTCACAAATTGGAAAACCATCAAAGTCCATGGGCCCTAAGAGTACATCTTTGATAAGTCTTTGAATTCTGTTTGAATTAATATGACCCAAACGCAAGTGCCAAAGATTTGCGTCACTTGTAGAAGAAACTTTCTCTTTAATGATTTTACATGAGAGTTATTATCTAATTCAGAATTGTATAATTCATGCTTATTAGGAGTTAAAATATAAAGACCATATTCAATATTGCTAGAACAGATAAACATTTTATCCTTCTTTATTACAACATTGTATTTTAGGATAACATAATATCCATGTTTACCTAAATAAGTTGTAGAAATTAAATTCCTACGAAAATTAGGTACATACAAAGAGTCTTCCAATATTAAAAATCTAGATTCAAAACATAAATTAAACACTTTAATTGCTACAACTGGAATCCTGCTCCCATCGGCCAAGGTAAGAAACATTTCCTCTTCATTCAACTTTCTAGTCTCCTAAAACCCCTACAAAGTTTTGCAGATATGATTAGTACAACCTGAATCTACACACCAGGAATCCGTGGGATTCTGTACTAAACATGTTTCAGGAAGGAATGTACTTTTCATACCTTTTTTCTTGGCAGCCTTAAATATTGGATAATTCCTCTTCCAATGTCCTTTCTTATCACAATGGAAACACTTTCCTTTGGTTTTCTTTCCTTTGTTGGCAACTCCTAAGGCAACTTGTTTACCATCTTGCTTGGCGAAGTCTTTCTTCTTCTTCTTCTTCTTCTTACCTTTGCCTTTCGACTTAGGTTGAGAAGTAGAAGCTTCAGCCATATTGGCATCAACACTAGAAGTACCAAAGATGCCTTCCGCCGCTACCAACTCATTCATCAATTCAGACAATGCATAAACCTTTTTGTTCATATTATAGTTAAGTTTGAATTCCTTTAATGATTCTGGTAGTGACTGGAGTATCATATCCACTTGGGATTCTCCATCAATATTGGCACCTAAAACTTCCAATGTATTCAGATTAGAGATCATCCTAAGACAATGCTCCCTCACTGAAGTACCTTCAGCCATTTTGGTATTATAAATCTACCTCATAGTTTCTTGCCTTGCAGAACGGCCTTGCTCACCAAACATCTCCTTCAGACTTACCATTATGTCCGAAGCTAGTTCTACATCCTACATTTGATGCTGTAGAACATTTGAAATAGATGCTAGGATATAGCACTTAGCCATTTCATTAGATTTCTACCAACGATCATATCGTTGTTTTTCCTCAAGAGGAGCATCTAATGGTGGAAAGCTAGGACATGGTTGAGTAAGCACATGTTTGTGCTCTTCAGCAGTAAGAACAATGTCCAAATTTCTTTTCTAGTCAACATAGTTGGATCCAGTCAGTTTGTTTTGATTAAGAATAGCAACAAGTGGACTAAATGATGCCATGATTTTAAATCTGAAAATAAAAAACATGAATATAATAAGTAAACTAGACATTATCAATTTAGCATATAAGCATATAGTATGGAACCTTAATAAAACCATAATATAAAATATGCAATGACAACTCTATCCCCTATTCAATATCCCTCAGCATAGAGTGAATATTAAATACTATGATTGATTGAGAACTATTCTCAATATTAGTTCTATCATGATAACTCTTATCAAACACTAATAAGATGCCGTTTTACATTTAGCCTCTAAGTAATAATAGTAAGAACTCAGCATGGAGGATACTATAATACTTAGTCTAGTGTATACCATTGTCTAGAATCATGTGTAGCCACATTTCATCTCCCTTAACAGGTTTATTTTGTAGTACCATGATACAAAATACCCTCCGCATGGAATGCAAAGCTCAAGGCTAAGACAAGGTGTTTGATCAAACCACTATAAACTAGGTAGTTCAATCTTGTAGCACCATGAAATAAATACTCTCCGCATGGAATGCTAAGCTCAAAGCAAAGACAAAGTATATATTTAATACTACTATGAACAGACAATAAAGGCCGTGAGATCCAACCCTTGTATCTTTCTCCCAATAGATATTTTAAATTAAAAGTTTTTAAGATCAAGAACCATAATAATACTAGACACCTTGAAAACATAATCCTAATCTCATTAGGAATAAATTTCATAATCCTAGTATTAACAAGATAGCATATATATCCATGTATCTCCATATAAATTGCAACATATGAAACACACTTTAATATACGGATCCAAGACATCCAGGGCATATAACACATGCTAGAAACATTGTATTACTTCCTTATATCAATAATCCGAATGCATATGAACCCATATAAATATTAATATATATCAAGCATTAACGTCAAATTGATAACATTGATATATCAATGTATATTGCTAACATTGATGTATCCAAGCCACAATATATCATTGATAACGTTCATCATTGACTTAATATATATATTCAAACCAATTCATGAAGTTAGGCTTTGAATCCTAATATCACTTCCTTAAAGATAACAAAATCATCTAGAAGTCGGTGAAAATGGCCAAATACTACCTATAAACACAAATTTTTCTCAATTGTAGAAAATCAAACAATTGAAAAGAAATAGGTTTGCAAATATAAATTTGTATTGATGTATAATGAGTACAATCTCTATTTCGATTCTTTTACAAAAGAATACCCTCTGATTCTATCTTCATTGAATTTAACTCGAACAAGAATCTTCTTGACTTTAATTAGAAGATGGATTGATTGGTCTTCACAATAAATCTCTAGTTTCGAGCTTATTAGAGATTTATTGTCCTTCAAGTTCTTCAAGCCTTTCGAATGTTCTTCAAGTTCTTCGAATGTTCTTCAAGTTCTTCAAAGTTTCTTGAGATAGAATTTCTCCAGAGCTTAGGCCTCTTGAAAACTTGGTGTTTAATATGAGAGGGGATGTCCTCTATTTATAGTGATTTTAGAGGATAAACTCCACTTCGAGTTGATATCCTTGAAAGTATGTAGTAGACTTTTGATTGGCCCAAATTCTTCTTAGAGATAATTATTTCTATTTATCTATTTTGATAAATATCATATTTTGATAAAAATAATAATCAATAAAGATAAATAATTATTTCTATTTAATTTATTTTAATAAAGATAATTATCTATCAATTTTGAATAGAAAATTTATCTTTATTTTATTTACTTATAAAGATAATTTATCCATAAATTTTGAATAGAAAATTTATCTTTATCTTGTAGGTCAAATTACACTTGGCAAAATTTAATATGCCAATGTGATATCAATTTGGATGACATGTCATTATTTGACTTAATTAATTTAATGACATTAATTCAGAATTTGCCATTAAATTTTGATGTGGCATTTTATAATTAGCTTAAAATTTTGCCTCCTACAAATGCCCCCTCGAAACTTGGACATGTCCACAATTTTGAGTGTGGAAAATGGGCGAGTCTTGACTTGCATGGTGTTAAATTTTTGTATATACCATCGCAGGACCCGTACTTCTCTATTAGATCCAGACCAGCACAATTTTTTTTTTTTAATGCCCCAACTTGTAGCCTTGGGCTCTTCTGGAAAGACCCACCGACATAACAGGCATGTTTCACAAAGCATAGGAAACTTGTTCTGACATACATAATGCTTTAACTTACATAAGAATTTCTAATCATCAAAATCCTCTTCCCAGTAGCTCCACGTGAACATCAATTCCCAATAGCTCCGCGTGAACATTAATAATTAATGGACACTGGATCGTCTTCTACTCGAGGTGGACTTCTAATAGGAATTAAGGAGATAACTGTTTGAAAGAAAGTCCAAACTGAATAAGGATTTGAACTCTTATATTTCAAAGAATCCCACTTGAACTTCAGTAGATAAAAGGAAGCAGAAAACTTCTTTCTTATCGCAACTCAAGACTTCTTCTCCCATTTAAACTCTTCCTTCATACAAGAATTCTTCTTTATTTTGACTTCTTTTCCTGGTTAATCTAGTCTTGACTAGATGAGTTTTAGTTGCAATTAAACTCTCTAACCAGCACTATAAAAGGATAGCCTCAGCCACACATAATTCACAATTTTTTTAAAGTGCGTAAGTTCAAAAATCTCAAAAACAATTCTTGAAGAAGGTTTTTATTTTATTTTTTATTTTTTTTTATTTTTTTAGTCAAGTAACAAGGTATAATTTATTGTGACTTCACGTGTATTTTTTTTTTTGTTCTTGGTAATCCATGTTCATGACTTTATTTTCTCCATGTAGTATCCGGCCCCACAATTTCCACTCTTTCTAAAGAACTTTGCACAAGTTTCACAAGACCATTCGGATATTGGTTGATTATCTTCCTTCTGTTCTCTCTCTCCTTCTTTTCTTCTTCTTCTTCTTCTTTTTTTTATTTTTTTATTTTTTTTATTTTTTTATTTTTTTATTTTTTATGCAGCCATCGTCCATCTTGGAATACTTTAGCCTCAAATTTTGCAAGAGTTCCATCACCGAAATCTTTGGAGGTACATTCTTGTACAAAACTTTCTTACTTGTGAATTTCTTTTCTTGCAAGTGTTTTGTATTGTTCCACCTCCATTTAGAATAGGTAATATGATGACTTAGTAGCACTACGAAGAACTTGCATGAGTTTATTTTGTTCCTCAAGCCAAGTAGCCACCAAGACAACAACCTCAACGACAATCTTGAAGACGAAGACAATCTTGACAATGAAGTCTATCTATGATACGAAGACTTCCTTGGAGATGAAGACAATCTTGACAACGAAGTCTATCTGTGATACGAAGACTTCCTTGAAGATGAAGACAATCTTGACAACGAAGTCTATCTTGGATACGAAGGCTTCCTTGAAGACAAAGACAGTCTTGAAGACGAAGATTGCATTGAAGAAGAAGGCTACTTTGAGGGTGAAGATTGTCTATGCAAGGATGTGTGTCCATTGATATCTTGCAATGGAGCAATACTTGCATATGAGGATATAATAACTTTTTTTTTTTCTTTTTTTATTGCATGTCCATGCCCCCTTCTTTTTTTAACCTTCTTTGCACCGTAGTTTATATTCTTTTGTACATTTTAGGTTCGCCCTATCATTATGGTGCTCTTCAAAGACTTCTCTTCATTCGGCAAGAAGTATCTTGTTGTTACTAAAGAATCAAATGAGGCTAAGGAAGTAGACATATCAATGCTCGTTGAAAGGCCGATTATTGGTTGATTTGCGGAAGGGTGGCCTGAACTTAAAGACACAAGAGACATTATTGAGTGGACCTATGATGTCTCTCGGAATTCTGATTCCCCCTCTGGAGCGTGGTCTTTGTATAGCTCTCTTCACAAGAACACTACAGAGTCTCGTTATCTAGTGACTCTTGGCCATCGTATAATTTCAGGTGGAACACGTTGGGGCACTCTTTTCAAGATCATGGAGAGTGGAGTTACATACCTTTATATTGGGAATGGCTTGAAGATGTTCTTTTTAGAAGCAAGAAGACTCTCAACAAGGCCCATATTTATGATGCAGTTTCAGCATCTCTGTACACATATGATCGAAATGTTGATGTAATGCGAGCATTTTGTGAAGGATGGTGTCCACAAACCAACACCCTTCACACATCACTTGGTGAGATGTCTATCTCACTTTGGGATTTGTATCGACTTGGCGGGCTTCCTATCTTTGGTCGCCTTTATGATAAAGCTATCCCTTGCTACGAGGAATTGACAGGAAGTGATGAGACAGAGAGGTTCATCCCAAAGAGTTGTGACCACCTATTTGCGGCCTTTCATCTCTTTAATTCTAAAAAGGATAGAGAAGACCCGCATGTTTTGGCGAGTGATTAGGTCAGCTTTTGGTGTAGATATGGAATGAAATATTCAAAACCAAAAAGTCGAAGGACAAAGAGGTTAAGTCGGGCAATCAAGACTCATAATCCTGATGGTTCGCTTAATAAAATTCAAGGTTGGTCCAAATGTGGGAAAAATCCTTTTATTGAACTCAAGATTGAGGATGGGCTATGGGAAGAGACCTACATAGCCGCATTACTTTCTTGTTGGCTTTGCACCTTTGTTTTGCCAAGTGAAGATCACAATACAATTCGCTCTGGAACCTTCAAGATTGCAAGCTTCATGGCAACATGTCGCCCTTTTTGTCTAGCAATACCAGTTCTAGTTAGTCTCTATCGAGGACTAAACAAGATTGCTCATTCTTCTCCAATGATTAGTCATTCAGGTGCTTGCTTCCTTGTTCATTATATTTATGACTGGCTAGGTCTTTATTTTAGGACTCATTATGAGATTGATGTCCCGAGACCCAAGATGGTTGTATATTTTGGGGAAGGAGGAGCCTTGATGAACACGAAGCAAGGAAGTTGATACAAGGTACTTATGCAATGGGACGTAAATTTGTATGTCAGGAATAGGGAGGAGACTTTTCTTGATGATTGAGGACTTTCTCGTAATTCATTGTCATATTTTGTAAGTATCCGTTCTTCTTACTTGTCTATGTGTCAAGATAGTCATCTCATAGTGGAACCTTATAGTCCTTTTCGGTTTAGCCGTCAATTTGGACTTTGCCAAGACATTCTAGGTACCATTAAAGAGGACATTTATCAAGGGACTTTGGATAAAATTGTGGAGTTTTGGAGATTATGTACTCTCTACAAGACTGGTTGCAAAGCATTCTTTCCAGTGCCTCCTACCCTAGCTAGTTTTAAACTTCATACTACAAGTGGCTACAAAAAGTGGTGGAATCATATTCATGGGAAGTATCTTGATGATGGTGTAAATATTTTGATTGCAAGTGCACATCCTCCTCCTCCCAAGAGTAAGGTAGTTCAGCCTATCAATGTCAAGAGCAACAATAATAAGGATATTCGATTACCCAAAGTTCATGTGGCAAACACCATCTCAAATTCTGTGAATCACCATATTCAGTCCAAGGAGTCTCAAGGTGTCACAACTAAATTGAAGAAGCCTCCTCCAAGGGCCCCATCTATTGAAAGATCCTTAAAAGTGCATGATGCATTTGAAGGAGGAGTAAATCCAGTCCTTGAAGAAATGAGTGATGATAACAATAGTGATCATCATTGGAATTGGACTAAAAAGCCCAAATTGACAATACCGAGCAACCCAAATTCCCTTAGAGGCATTACAAGTGCTTCTGAAAACCTTGAGGGTGCAAAGGATTAGGTCTTTTTTT
Source organism: Quercus robur (assembly GCF_932294415.1). Classification (NCBI taxonomy): domain Eukaryota; kingdom Viridiplantae; phylum Streptophyta; class Magnoliopsida; order Fagales; family Fagaceae; genus Quercus; species Quercus robur. Next base: position 36,364,580 of record NC_065542.1, on the reverse strand, counting down.
TTCATCATTTTTTTTAGAAGAAACTTTCCTTTTGTTTATGCAAAGTATATCTTTCATGACCAATGTGTATCTAATTGTATTCTGGTCAACAAGTTTTGAACATGGAGGTTAACAATGAGGCGGCTTTCGAGAATAATTCCAATCCACAATAACTCGCTACATCACACAAAGTTCAGGTATTCATGATTAGTCTTTAACTCTTCTTCTTCTTCTTCTCCTTTTTTTTTTTTTTTTTTTTTTTTTTTTTTTTTTTTTTTAAAGTTACTCCTTATGAACTATGTATTATTATTATTATTATTATTTTTTTTCAGTCCGATCAGCGAACCTTCCCACTGGACATTGATAATGATGTGGCCTCAAATGATAGTGAAAGTTCAATTTCCAATCCACGATCATCTACTGCATTGCCAAGGAGCATAGGTGAGGTGGCTAATACTGATTCTAGGAAGAATGTTACAAGAACTCTTCAAAGAACTAAGTCTTATGCTCCTGAAGTTTCTGAATATAATCCTAATGATGAAATTTTGAAGCGTCGCATTGATCTTGCATTGAATCTTTTGAAAAGTCTTCAACAAAAGATTGTTAGAACTCCATTCAACAAGACGTATTTACTCCTTGATGGGGCTAACAAAATTTTTGAAGCCATAACAACCAATCAAGCTATTGATCCTTCACCATTAGAAACATTGGTTGCAGAATATTTTGATAAGGCCAATACTTTTACATCTCTATAGTCTTCCTTTTCCTCATGTATGACTTCCGAGTAGCGTGACAAAAAGTTGACAGAATATAAAATTCAACTTGATGATCAGCTAAAGGTAGAGGGCGAATTATTAGCACATGGTGAGGCACTTAAGGATGGATTAGTGAACACCAATTCTAAAATAACAGAGCTTCAAGAAGAACTAAAACGATTACTCACCCACAAGAATGAACTTGAAGCTTCCGCCCTCGAAAATGATGAAAAGCTGTCAAGCCAGAAAGTAATCATTTCAAACATCCGAGAAGAGATTTCTTCCGTAGAGACTTCTCATACTTTAAGCAATGCAGACACTGAATCCTTGGAGTTGTTAGAATAAGAATTAAGGACTGCCCATGATGAATTAGAGAATTACAATTGGAGATATTGACTTGTAATAGATAATAGTTTTTTTTTTTTTTTTTTTCTTTTCCTTCTCCTTATTTTATTTATTTATTTTGTGAACAATAAAGGAGTTCCATCATGTTAAATTATTTTTTTCAATGCATTGTTTATTTCTCTAGCACTTGCTTCAATGATTGTTATATATATCTATATTTTTGGACATATGACTGAACTTAGCATAGAATGTCAAGCTGCGTACGTACCGAAAGGGGATTAAGTCAACATGTAGTTCAGAAGGGGATTTTTTTTTTGAAGATGTGACTGAACTCAGTAAATGATACCAAGTTGCCTATGTACCCAAAAGGGGATCAAGTCAACACATAGTTCAGGAAGGGATTTTTTATTTATTTATTTATTTTTTTTGTGCTCTAACTTTTGCCTAGGCCGCCTTATAAAAAGGTTTTCAACCTAGCGGGCCTTTTTTTTTGGTGCCTTAACTTTTGCCTAGGCCGCCTTATAAAAAGGTTTTCAACCTAACGGGCTTTTTTTTTATTTTTATTTTTTAGAACACTTTCAAGAGTAATGGGAAAACATCATGTATCCTTTGAGTGTTGAGGTAGACAGTTTAGGCTCTTGGCAAGGAGTGCTTCGATCTTTAGGCATAATAACGTTTCAAAAATTTGCCATTGATAGGGCCAATTCTCAGACCATCTTCAGCAACCAACTTGTATGCTCCATTTGTATAGGCTTCTTAAACAACATATGGTCCGTCCCATTTTGAAACAAACTTGTTCTTAGTGTGATGGGTGAGTCTTCGCACAACAAGAACCAAATCTCCAACTTGGAAAGATCGAGGATGAACCTTCTTGTTAAAAGTCCTAGAAATGCGAGCTTGATAACACTCAATGCGTTGTTGCGCCTTCAGCCTTTTTTCTTCCAAAGCTTCTAATTCTTCAAGTCGTAGATGCACATTATCTTCATTTGAAAGACCTTCTTGAATGGCAATCCTCAATGAAGGAATTTGACATTCAAGTGGTAGAACAGCTTCTACCCCATAAACAAGAGAATAGGGTGTGGCTTGGGTAGGTGTTCGATATGTTGTACGATACGTCCATAAGGCTTCCTCAACTCTTTCATGCCAATCTCTTTTCGACTTCCCTACAACCTTCTTGAGCAAATTGCATAGAGTTTTGTTGCAGGCTTCTACGAGGCCATTGGCTGGAGCATTATACATGGAGGAATTATGCTGCTTAAAGCCAAAGTCATTGCAAAATTTGTCCATCAGCTTGTTGTAGAATTCCTTCCCATTATCAGTGATGATGTAACGGGGTACACCAAACCTAAAGATGATATTCCTTTTGATGAAGTTCACGACAGTTTCTTTCTTCACTTCACGAAATACAGCAGCTTCAGCCCACTTGGAGAAATAATCTGTCACAGCCAGGATATATGAGTGTCCATTAGAGGATTTTGGCGTCAATGGCCCAACCACATCTAATCCCCAAGCATCAAATGGCCATGAATCCACAGTAGGATGTAGGGGTTTTGGAGGTTGATGAATGAAGTTTGCATGGAATTGACACGCTGAGCATCTTTTCGCATACTCCATACAGTCCTTGACCATAGTGGGCCAATAATAACCCATCCGTTTAATTTGAAAATGAACTTTAGGACCTGACTGGTGAGCACCACAAATCCTTGAGTGAGCTTCTTCAAATGCCTTGGCAGTTTCCTTATCATCCAAGCAACGAAGGAGAAGACCATCGAAAGAACGATGATATAAAGTATTCTTGTAATAAACAAAACGTGGAGTTCGTCGCCGGATTTCTGTTCTATGTCGAGGGTCATTGGGCAATTTTCCATGTTCTATATAATCAATGATAGGTTGCCGCCAATCTTCTCTTTCTATTTCAAAAACTAAAATTGCATTAACTTCTTCTTCTATCTCATCCTCATCAAAGTTTGGAGGTATTACCCATGTTTGGCATATTGGAATTTTTATCTCGGAATTTGGTAAAGCAAGAGTTGTTGCTAATTTTGCCAAGGCATTAGCTTGTTTATTCTCATTTCTTGGGATATGTGTAATACTAATATGATCAAACCATCCCAGAAGCCTCTTGGCGTATTTGCAATAATGAATCAATTTCGGCTTCTTCACATCATAGTGTAGAAGCACTTGGTTTATGATTAACTTTGAATCACCAAAGACTTCCAAACGAGTTGTTTTTGCATCCATTGCCATTTCCAGACCTAGGATTAGTGCATGATATTCAGCAACATTGTTTGAGCAACATTTTGTAAGAGTAAATGTATACGAGAGTATATCCCCTTCTGGAGTTACAAACACTACTTCGGCACCGACACCACAATGTTGAGCAGTTCCATTAAAGAACATCTTCCAAGGTTGTGAAATTTCAACGACCATTACTTCTTCATTAGGAAGGTCATCAGACATCTCCCAATCATCAGGAATAGGATGGTCAACAAGGAAGTCGACCAAAGCTTGTCCTTTCATTGCTTTTTGTTGAACATATATTATCTCAAACTCTTGGAGTAAGAGAGCCCATTTTGCTATACTTCCTAAAAGAGCTGGCTTAGTCATGATGTATTTGATGGGATTTGCTCGTGAAATGAGCCGTATTGAATGGGCATGCAGGTAATGTCTTAGCTTTTGGATGGCAAACATCAAAGCTAAACATGTCTTTTCAATTGGTGAATAATTGAATTCAGCACCATTTAGGGTTCTACTTAGGTAATAGAGAGCGTTCTCCTTTCCTTCTTCATTTTCTTGAGCCAGAAGCACTCCTAAAGATCGTTCTTGAACTGCTATGTAAAGAATAAGTGGCCACCCTTGTATGGGTGCTCGTAGAACAAGGGGATTCAGCAAGTATGTTTTGATGCTCTCAAAAGCATTTCTACATGCTTCATCCCACTTGAATGGGACATCTTTCTTCATAAGGTGACTGAAGGGTTGACAATGTCCGACCAAGTTGAATATGAACCTCCTAATGTAGGCAAGCTTTCCTTGAAGACTTTTGAGCTCATGAATATTTTAAGGTTCTGGCATTTTTTGAATAGCATCAATCTTCGATCTATTAATTTCAATTCCTCGGTGTCGAACTATGAGTCCTAGGAATTTTCCGGATGTAACTCGAAATGCACACTTCATGGGATTCATTTTAAGTTGGTACCTACGAAGTCGCTCAAAGACTTGACGAAGGTCTTGCAGATGTTCCATTCTCTTCTTTGACTTTACAACCAAATCATCAACATAGCACTCTACATTCTTATGAAGTATGTCATCAAATAGTCTTTGCATTTCACTTTGATAAGTGGTGCTCGCATTCTTTAATATGAAAGGCATAACTTTATAGCAGTATATTCCTTTTGGAGTATGAAAAGCGGTGAGCTCTTCATCTTTTGTAGCCAAGCGAATTTGATTGTAACCAGAGAACCCATCCATAAATGAAAGAGCTTCATCACCTACTGTAGCATCAACCATAATTTTTGTTAAAGGAAGAGGAAATTCGTCTTTTGGACATGCCCTGTTAAGGTCAAGAAAGTCGACACAAACACGAATTTGCCCATTCTTCTTTCTTACAAGGATAATGTTTGATATCCATGTGGTAACTTGACTTCACGAATAAAGCCAACTTCAATAAGTTTGTTGACCTCACCTTCAATCTGGGGGATTAACTCAGGCCGGAACCTACGTTGTGCTTGCTTCGTTGGTCGCACCCTATGCCTTACTGATAAGTGGTGAACAACAACCTTTGGATCTAGACCTGGCATTTCTTTGTATGTCCAAGTAAAAACATCCCTATACTCTTTGAGGAGTTCAACATAAGCATCTTCTTCCTCTAGGGACAAATTTGCATTTATAAAGACTGGCCTAGGGTCTTTAGTAGTGCCAATGTTGACTTCTTTTAATTCATCAACTGTAGCTCGTACGCCTTCTTCAAATGTGGGTGGAGCATCTTCAGCGTCGTCTTCAATAGGGGACTCCTCCTTTGTGACTTCAGTGATTGTTATATGATTTACTGAAGCAACAACCTCATCCTCCACCTTTTGTTTTGTAGACACCATTGTACACCTTTTTGCAATCAAGGCTTCTCTAGTATTTACTTCCCAAATACTTCTATGCTTCATGCGAGATGGAATGGAGCTTCGAACCTCGTTTGAATCTTGATCCATGAGGAGTGTGTCGCCAACATCTCTGTGAAAGAAATTTGACATCTTATTTTGCTTTTGTCTTAACTTCTCATCCTTTGAGAGCTGAGAAGAAATTACATAACTAAGTCTTGTAAGAGCGAAACTTCGAGTGCCATTTTGGGAAGAAGTTGAACAACCGAGTCTTGTAAGAACAGAGCTTCGAGTGCCATTAACAAAGTTATCATCTTCTTGTGTCCTCAACCTATCGAAGACTGAGATATGGGGAGTGGGTTGGCCGATGTGATAAAAAACAGATAGTTTCTTTGATGGCTTTGAAGGTTGTTCTTCTTCTTTATCATATGTTGAAATCATCAAAACACTAGCTTTCCGAATGGGAGTTGGTGGAGTGTATCCAACTCCAGCCTTAGAACTTGGTTCCCCAACACCCTTGGCTTTCAATGTCTTTTGTCTTTCTTTTCCAGAGGCTTCAGGGATGAGCTTACCCAAACCACTTGGCCTCTCATGGTTATAACTAGCTTTGGCCATGAGTTTATACGCATTGGGGTCAAAATCCTCTTCGGTTCTTTTGGTGGGCAAAGTCCCATGTTCAACAATTGGTCCTTGGGATGGTCTTGTAAACCCTTTCAATGGTTGACTTGAGGGTCTTGGTTTTGTTATTTTAGTAATTGGCGAGTTTAATCCTTGCAAATCCTTTGATATTGACTCCTCATCTCCTGAAAAAGGGGATTGGCTTTCTTTTCTTTTGGCAACTGGAACATAGTGTAGCACAGGGGCTACTCTAGTTACTTTTGAAGTATGATGCTTCTTCTCTTCCATAGAAGTCTCAATTTGCTTGGTTTCCTTCTCCACAATTGGAAAATCAATCCTTGGAGCTTTGGAGTGGGGCTTTTCTTCTTTGCTAGATGGTGAAGCCACGACTTGGGTTTCTTCTATTGTATCATCTTCCAAGTAGAATTTTGCATCAGCAAAGTGTGGCTCAGCTACGGTAAAGGGCTTGTCATCAGCTACTATCTTCTTGACTTGTCCATCTTGGAAATATTTAAGGCATTGGTGATATGTAGATGGCACAACACCATACTCATGTTACCATGGTCTTCCAATAAGCAATTTGTAAGTGGTCTTGGCATCAATGACATGAAAGAGTGCGCTTGATTCCATTTCCTCAATGAGCATATGAAGTCTAATCTTCCCAATAGCTCTCTGTCCACCCTAATTAAAGCCTTGAATCATCAACCTACTAGGAAGTAGTTCATCCAAGGAGATTCCAAGTTCTTTCAATATTTTGAGTGGGAGGATATTGACTATAGATCCACTAACAATAAGGATAGGATTGACTTGTTGTTCTCGAATGTACCCAATTACAAACAAGGGGCGATTGTGAATCTTGGAGCCCAACAAACGATCATTATCAGTAAAAATGATTGAAGACCAGTATGCCCTATACACGATAGCTCGTTCTGTCTCTTCCTCACTATCTGAAGATTCTTCTTCACCACTTACTTGATAACATGTAAAAGATGAAAAGATATAATTCTTGGGAATTGGCACTGTGGAGAAAGGTACTTTCACCTTAATAGGATTAAATGAACCAAATTGAATGGTGATAAAAGTAGAAGTGGTTGTTGAGGCCACCATGGCAAGATTAGAAGTCACAGCTTCATCATCAAATGTGATCTTTCCTTGGTGGCTAGCTCCATAATTTTTTCTTTCAACACAAAGCATCGCTCTATAGGGTGGCCTATGAGGCGATGATACTTGCAATATTTAGGGTTATTTGCTTGGTCAGCTTCTTCAGGCCGTTTCATCTCTGGTAACTCAATCAACTTCAATTCAAGTAAATGATCCAACATCTCGGAGATATCAAAATCAGGGAATGGATATTGCTTCTCTTGCATCTCTTGTAACGTTGGTCTTCTTCTTCCCTTATCTTGAGTGAAATTAGGCATTTGTTCTTTCATCATGGGCTTAACCGGAACTTTGAGAGGAGTAGTAGTTACAATTAAATATTGCTTGTTTTCCGGTTTAGGAGGGAATTTGCCCCCTTTGCGAGTATCTTGCCCTTCTCTCCCCTTGCGGGGTTCTTGCACAGGGGGACCTTGATGACCATTGGAAGCAATGCTAAGCTCCATGTCATGAGCACGTGTTGCTAATTCTTCAAATGTTTTAGGCTTTATTCCTTAAAGAATGTAGCTTATAGCCTAATTCATTCCTTGAATGCACATCTCAATTGCAGACACTTCAGATAATTGATCCTTGCAGTTGAGACTAAGATTTCTCCATCGTTGAATGTAATCAATGACGGGCTCTTCTTTCCACTACTTTGAATTTGTGAGTTCTATCATGCTAACAGTACGCTGAGCACTATAGAAACGGTTTAGGAATTCTCGCTCCATTTGATTCCAACTATCAATGGAGCCAGGCACTAGATTGGTATACCAATCAAATGCATTTCCCTTCAAAGAGCGAACAAATTGCTTGACCATGAGATCCCCATAAGTTCTAGCATTGTTACAAGTTTCAACAAAGTGAGCTACATGTTGCCTTGGATTGCCTTTACCCTCAAATTGTTGGAACTTTGGTGGTTGATAGTTTTGAGGCATCCTTAAGAGATCTATCCTTTGAGTGTATGGTTTAGTGTAGGCAATGGACGCTTGACTTCCACCCCCAACTTGGTCTTTGATAGCTTCCTTGATTAACTCCTTAAGTTGGTTAGGAGAGATAGACCCCTCTATAGAGAAATTGAGATCCTTTGTTGAACTCTTGGGTTTGTCATTATGGGTTTGTTTCGGCCTAGAGCTTTCATCTTCACGATTCGGTCCAGATGTATTCCCCATCTTATCCATTAGGAGAGTTATTTGTGCGTCTCTCATTGCTTCCCTTTCTTTCATAGACTTCATTAATTCTTCTAAAGTTTGGGCTATAGTTGAGACTTGTTCCTCCAGAGATGTTGTGTTAGTTGTCATGACTGGCATGACAAATGAGCTAACAGAGCAAGGAGAATCCCTAAGCTTGGAAGCAAGAATATCATTTGAAAAAAAGAATTCAGAGCCATCAAGTGATTCATCCTCTTCGTCAACAATCGGAGCTTCTTGTGTTGGTTCTAGTGACAAAGCTGGTTGAGACAACATTTCTTTGATGGGACCAACTACGTCTTTGCTTGCCCCCTGCGTAGATGAAGTTGTTTGCGACTTCTGAACTTTAGAAGTGTTGAGGACAAGTGAGGGCTGGGGAATGGATGTTGTTTGAGCATAGACCTTTGCAAGAGCTTTTGTTCTTCTCCTTGTCATAGGTCCAGCATAGGAAGCGTCAGAACTTGATGAAGAGTTTGAATCCATTGTAGGATCGACTTCACTTGTTCCAAAAAGAGGGTTGTTGATTTGAGTCTTCTTCGAAGCCATAGGGCTTCAAAAGATGTGACAATTTGATGAAGAAGAGATGAGAGGTAGAGATGGTCCTATCGGGCGTGCCAAAAATTTGTAAACACAAATTTTTCTCAATTGTAGAAAATCAAACAATTGAAAAGAAATAGGTTTGCAAATATAAATTTGTATTGATGTATAATGAGTACAATCTCTATTTCGATTCTCTTACAAAAGAATACCCTCTGATTCTATCTTCATTGAATTTGACTCAAATAAGAATCTTCTTGACTTTAATTGGAAGATGGATTGATCGGTCTTCACAATAAATCTCTAGCTTCGAGCTTATTAGAGATTTATTATCCTTCAAGTCCTTCAAGCCCTTCGAATGTTCTTCAAGTTCTTCGAATGTTCTTCAAGTTCTTCAAAGATTCTTCAAGTTCTTCAAAGTTTCTTGAGACAGAATTTCTCCAGAGCTTAGACCTCTTGAAAACTTGGTGTTTAAAATGAGAGGGGACGTCCTCTATTTATAGTGATTTTAGAGGATAAACTCCACTTCGAATTGACATACTTGAAAGTATGTAGTGGACTTTTGATTGGCCCAAATTCTTCTTAGAGATAATTATCTCTATTTATCTATTTTGATAAAGATAATAATCAATAAAGATAAATAATTATTTCTATTTAATTTATTTTAATAAAGATAATTATCTATCAATTTTGAATAGAAAATTTATCTTTATTTTATTTATTTATAAAGATAATATCCATAAATTTTGAATAAAAAATTTATCTTTATCTTGTGGGTCAAATGACACTTTGGCAAATTTTAATATGCCAATGTGATATCAATTTGGATGACACATGTCATCATTTGACTTAATTAATTTAATGACATTAATTCAGAATTTGCCATTAAATTTTGATGTGGCATTTTATAATTGGTTTAAAATTTTGCCTCCTACACCACCATTTTCAGAAATTTGTAGCAAAAAAGCACTGTTTCGGAACTTGTTAGGGAAATACCACTTTTATGATACTCGAGTTTGACAAACTCGAGTACCATTTGGGACTTAAGTTTAAGAAACTCGAGTTCCTAGAAGTTTTGCCACCGTGGCACTGCTAAGGTGGAAATTGGGTGATTAAAAAAAATAATGTGGTACTCGAGCTTGGTATACTCGAGTACCATGCAACACAGTACTCGAGTATACTAGGCACGAGTACCTTTTATAAATAAAATGCTGTTTATTTTATTTCTACGGTACTCGAGCTCACCAAGTTCGAGTACCTTGTAACATTTTTTTTTTTTTGGGATTATTGACAAATAAATATAAATATAAAATGCTGTTTATTTTATTTCTATAGTACTCGAGCTCACTAAGCACGAGTACCTTGTAACTTTTTTTTTTTTTTTGGGATTATCGACAAATAAACATAAACATAAAAATAAGTAGCTTTTTTATGTTTTTATTTATTTAAATAGAAGCATTGTAAAATATAGAGATTTTAATTTCAAAATATGAATTTAATTTCTACATTAAGTAAAACTGTTCACTGTTTTCTGCATAAACTATTTCTAGCATTCTGCATAAAATTATTTTCTGTTCAACATTATTTAAAAAATTGTTCACTCTCTTTTCTACGTAAATTATTTTCTGTTCACTATTTAAAAAATTGTTCACTGTTTTCTCATAAAACACCTTGTGAAATCGTGTTTTCTAAATTTAAACGCCAAATCTGAATGCTTTTTCATGTTTGAATTTCATAATAATCGAATCTATTTTTCTGCATTGATAAAATCTATTTCTACATTAATAAAAATTGCTCTCTGCACATCATGTTTACTGTATATTCGAATCTGCTTACTGTATTCATAAAATCTGTTTTCTGCATTAATTAAAACTGTTCATTTTTTTCTTATAAAAATTGTTCACTGTTTTTTGCATAAACTATTTCTACGATTTTGCATAAAATTATTTTTTGTTCAGCATTAATTAAAAAAATATTCACTCTCTTTTCTGCATAAATTATTTTTTGTTCACTATTTAAAAAATTGTTCACTGTTTTCTCATAAAACACCTAGTGAAATCGTGTTTTCTAAATTTAAAAGCCAAATCTGAATGCTTTTTCATGTTTAAATTTCACAATAATCGTTTTTTTTTTTTTTTTTTTTTTTTTTGTTGATAAAATCTACTTTTAGCCATACAGTCTACCTTTCTAGAGCATTAAGTAGTTGAATGATTGTGTCCGTCTATTTGCCTACCTTCAAGCTTTGCAAGTAACAAATCTACTTTTATTGGGATGCATACACCTCCCATTGTAGTCTTTTAAAGCTGGCCAGCTTGCAGATTGTGCAACCACTTCTTTCATACTCATGGCCTGGGTACCTAATCATTAGTATTGCACAACTGCATTGTACAAACACTAGGAATTGCACATTTTTAATTACATTATTATGCCATTCTCATGATTTTTTAAAAGTATTTTTCATGTGTATTATTTTCCTACTAAGCTACATTGTATTTCTACAAAATTTAATGCAACACAAGTGCTAAATGTCTCTTTTAGATTTCTACTGCCTATTGCTTCCATGCTTTAGAAACCTAAAGATTTTCTAGTTGATTGCTAAATGGGGAACAATACACAATATCTGGTCCAATCAGAGTCCACTCACATAGGCTTAATTTATGCAGTAATCTTCCAATCAAAAGTACGAGTTGACATTAGAACGTAACCATTAGTAGAGGAAAGTCAATTAAATTTGAAACAAGAGGGAATTAAATAAACTGTCTATTACACGTGGAACAAGAACTTGGAGACAATGTCACTTTGCAAGAAATAAAAGTGGTATCAACTAAAAACATAACAAAAGTGAAATGTCCTATGATATTTAAAAGATTTTTGTTTTTCATAAAAAAAATGATATTTGTTTTGTGATGCATTTGGATGGCTATCAAACTATCTATCATTTTTCCATTTTGGAAGGAATGTAATAGAATGATTATATATATATATATATAGAAGGATTCGTTCAAAATTTAAATTGAAAGAAATGAATCAAATGATACCCTTAAAGTGTGGATGAAATGTTTTATAATGCTTAAATTTATAAAAGATACTAGTGAAAGTTTCATGCGTTGCATGGCTTTAATCCTGAATTTTCTTTATATATATTTTTGAGAAATTATAACTAAATGAGTTATTATTACATAATTTTAGAATTATTTTCTAACTAAATGAATGATTATTATAATATAACATGCATAAATTTGTATATTTGTCCTTATATATAATATCTGTAATTAAGATTATCGATAAAAACCTTTCTAATTTTTTTTTTATAACTCCTTATTTATTAATAAAGGAGATGATTTTAACTCAAGCAATTAAATCTTTTATAATACTTGCATATTATTGTTACTTGCATATGCGTAAGTTGCAACTAAAAAAAAAACAATAAACAAAAATGTGGGGTGCAAGAAAGATTCTATGGCAAGACTATTGGTGAATGTATATAAGTTTTGAAATTTTGATAGGGTGGTGGGTTACGGAATAGTAATAGAGTGAAACACAAGTGGGTTAAGTGTCAAAAATGAAACTACGGGTGGGTAAGTTAAATTTGAGACAAATCATAGGTGGGTAAAGTGTAATTCCCAAAAAAAAAAAAAAATGAGTGGGTTCAAAGGACTAAAAAACCACAATCTATTAGTTCTACTAAGGTGAGTTTGGTTCAGCTTTTTCAAATAGTTCTTTTGGAAAAAGTGGAAGCTTTAAAAAGTGCAATATGAAATTGAGTTTTTTTTTTTTTTTTTTTTTTTTAATTTATTTTTAAAAATTTTTTTAAAGTAGTGTGTTTGGTAAAAACTATAAAAAAAAAATGCTTTTTGACAAAGTTGAGTGTTTGGCTAATACTTATAAAAGTGACGGTTTGAGTTGTAAATTACCAAAAAAGACAAGATATATATAAATATATATGTTTTAATTACCTCTCTTAATGCAAGTTATGGACACAATATTTTTTCAAAAATTTCACAATAAGTCTGCATGACAAGCTGGAATTCAGATTAGTTTATTTCCCAAAGTCATCTAAGAAGTAGCCGTACAGATTAGAGGACTTAATTATATGAAGATCACTATTTGGAGTACTCTTCCAACTTGGGACAATAGTTTTTATATGGAAGCTCGGCTAGCACACATTTTGGTTCTTATTCATGATTGGGGTTGTATCCTTGAATACAACTAGTATACAGGAGATACTTATTTACCACTTGATGATCCAGATGCTCTGGCTCAAGAATGGTCTAATTTCATGAGTAATAAGATTTATGAGATACAGAAAGAATTAGACAAAGGCTTCTACTTATATAGTTACACAAACAAGATAGTCGTATATGGTCCAATACCTTCAATAAGGAGGCTATTTGGGAAAAGAAAGATTGTTAAGGATCCTAGAATGATACAGATTGAAAGACAGATAGATAGATCACTATTCACTAGCAATAGATAATTATTCAATGGCGACAAATCACTGTTTCACTGGCCACAAATCACTATTCACCAGCACACGTGAATAGCTTCCAGACAAATCAAGATAGTCCAGACAAATACAGACAGTCCAGACAAATACAAACATATGTTCAAAAGTTACTATTGTTTACTAGCACGCGTAAAAAGAGATCTGATAAATTCCCGAGATCTGAAAGATTCCCAGACAGACGTAGACAAACTATTACTCATCAGTACTAATCTCCATACCACCGACAAATTAACTTGAGTTAAATTTACCTACTCAGGTTACTTTATCATGGTTCATTTCACCTATAAAAGAGATGGACTATGAAGACAGAAGACAAGTTTCTAAGTTTCTAAGATTCTAAGCTTTTAAGTTCCATGTTTTAGAAAGCCTTTTGTAATAGCCTTCCCTCTCCCTCAGAAAGAATTTTGTACTCTCTCCCCATCTTGTAATCTTGTAACCTTTCTCTTCAGACAGTTTTATTGTTAAGCTTGTATCAAAGACAGCAGTTTGTTTTCAAGTTTATCAAAGACTGAAGTTTTTATTCGAGTAAGATTTTACTAGTTTCTGTTTTCATATTCCATACTTCATTTTAACCTTATTTTGAATATATCTATTTTGCTATTTACTTCTTTATTATCTATTTTATCATTATTTATGCTTCCATATTATTGCTGTGCTCCCTCCTGGGTAGTCATTGGTATTAGAGCATCCAGATCATAAAACACCTAATGAATAGTGAATAATTTATGCAGAAAAAACAATGAACAATTTTTTAAGTAATGCTGAACAGAAAATAATTTTATGCAAAATGCTAAAAATAGTTTATGCAGAAAACAGTGAATAATTTTTATGAAAAAACAGTGAACAGTTTTAATTAATGTAGAAAACAGATGTTATGAATGTAATAAGCAGATTTGAATATACAGTAAACATGATGTAGCACCAACTGTGGCATGAATAGTTTTTTGAAGGCACGTCACCAGCCCGCTGCTGTAGCACTAACTGTAGTCATACGAACCAAATGCGCCAATAGATGCCACTGTTTCACACGTGCTGCTCAACAACTTGGCACGATTTCACACACTGTCCAGTCATATCATCCACATTCATGAGAATACTAAAATATATGAATAATCATACCCTAGTGCTAGGGACATAACACTGTGTCAATTAAATATGATGTTCTGTTCAAGAACACTGCAACTACTGCCCACATCTTTAAATCTCACTGTGACATTGGGAACATTTAAAATCCTGTTCATGTAGTGTTTTTCCAGCCTATATTGACATGGCAAGCCCTAATAATTGAAATTATGATGCTTGGAACATGAAATGAGGTTATAAATGCACCACAATAATGATCTTATTTTTACTCTATTAACTTCGTAGATTGACTAAGCTATGAGTCGCAACACCTCAAAATCAAATCGTACAATGCGAAACAAGTTTGGATCTATTTCAACAAATGGATTATCACAAGTTTTAGCAGATCAACAACTACAGACATTACACAAACCACTATGGAGGGAAATGGGTTGGAAAGAAGAGAGATTTCCTTAATATGCCAATATACACGTGCGAGAGTCTTGGAAGCGTTGGGCACATCATGGTAGGCAAGCCTACAAAACTAAGTACAGATACCACCGCAATAAAGTTCACCATAGCAGAACCACCATGGTCAACCCTATACGAGAAGAGGTGTGAGTTGGAGGTGTATTGTCGATGGCATGGGTTACGAGTTCCTAAGGCATGCTCAGCCAAGTTATCTAGAGATGAACCTACCAATATACTTGCTCATCTTGAACAAGAGAACAATCAAATGCAAAGGCGGTTAGACTATTTTCATGCAATCCAAAAAGCTAGGAAGCATCTAAAGGGGAAGGTGCAAGAGCGAGCCATCAAGTCTATTAATGAAGTTACTGCATTAGATGATGAAAGAGATATTTCAGACTTCTTAGATTCAAGTAATGATGATTTCCATAAATTTCTACCTATGAACATTAGACGTTGTTGTATTAGTCTACACGTTCTATGCAATACAAAATGTTGTTGTTAATGTCTGGCAACTGATGATTATGTACATTCAGCTTTTGCAAATCTAAAGATTAACTGTTCATTAGTTTTGGCTAAGTTTATATGAAATCACTTGCTCATTTTTTCCCTGCTGTTCTTTGTTGCTACATATGATTCTTGTGCTTCGGTTGGACAATGTCCTTTGCTTTGTAATGTAGGAAAAACCTTAGGAAGTGAAATGCCTCCAGTTAGATATGTTGATGTTTCCAATATTCTGTTTGTGTAATTGTCACACACATAACACTTATCACCCAAATTAGATTTATTGTACATTACTTGTTGAGCCCTAACCATAAGTATCCATGTGCTATTACTTCTAACTAGTAGTCATAGATTATGGGAAGAGTGTTTTGACTAGCATCCTTGAAGAGCGTTTTAACAGCTCAGCACTGTTGAGCCCTGACCAGAAGTACCCCTCCACACTCATGTGAATACATAGATATGCAACCCTTTGTAATGCACCATTTTCAAGGATGCAGAGCATCTCTGGAAAGTTTATGCATCAATTTTGGGGGTGAACTGTCCATCATTGCTACACTGATGTTCGCAGTGCTGCATGTGCTGCTCAATGATTTGGTATGTTCTTTGATTTTCCATTGAGTTTACACGATTTTGTTCATTCAAAAATTTTGAAATTTTCATCAAATCAGGATGATTAGTACATTAGTACACAGTTTTAAATTGAATTTTCACAATTTGTACATCTAATGTAATTTTTATGAGAAAACAGTGAACAGTTTTACGTAATATAGAAATTAAATTCATATTTTGAAATTAAAATCTCTATGTTTTACAATGCTTCTATTTAAATAAATAAAAACATAAAAAAGCTACTTATTTTTATGTTTATGTTTATTTTTTGATAATCCCAAAAAAAAAAAAAAATAGTTACAAGGTACTCGAGCTTAGTGTGCTCGAGTACTGTAGAAATAAAATAAACAGCATTTTATGTTTATGTTTATTTATCGATAATCCCCAAAAAAAAAAAAAAAAAGTTACAAGGTACTCGAGCTTGGTGAGCTCGAGTACCATAGAAATAAAATAAACAACATTTTATTTATAAAAGGTACTTGAGCCTGGTATACTCGAGTACTGTGTTGCATGGTACTCGAGTATACCAAGCTCGAGTATCACATTATTTTTTTTTAATCACCCAATTTCCACCTCAGTAGTGCCATGGTGGCAAAACTTCTACGAACTCGAGTTTGTCAAACTCGAGTACCATAAAAGTGGTATTTCCCTAATAAGTTCCAAAACAGTGCTTTTTTGCTACAAATTTCTGAAAATGGTGGTATTTGGCCATTTTCACCTCTAGAAGTCTATCCCGAAACAGTGCGTTGGTCCAAATTGTTAAGTTTTAAACTTCTATCTTGACGGTTATATAACAACACCATCTAGAAGTCTATGGCCAAGAAAAATTCTTTTAAAGACAAAATTCCACATTAAAAGAAATTCACTTCACATCAACACAAAGTCAATCACCTTTCCTTAAAACAAATTATGAAATCAAAAATCCTATAAACGTGATTATATAGAACAATCACTGCAGATTCAAGAATCCCATAACACAAAGAAAATGATATTCTTTGATTCTAAAACTCAAAGATGTACTATGTAAATTTTAGAATTTAAGAACAAGATAACGTACCTTGGTGCGGTGAAATTCAAAACAAAAGATTAGAAGTACTTGGGAACACTTCTAATCTTCACTCCAATTCCACTTTACGCCCAAGAAATGTGGTCTCTCAATCAGTTTCCAAGGGAGAATAATGTGGCTTCACTCACACATACACACCATTTCACAATGATGCATCTCTTAAAATAAAATTCTATATGTTTCTCCCTTTATAACTAACTGATTATCTAATTGGGCTGGCTTATTGGGCCTTTCCAATTGGGCTTTAATGTGTGGCTTGGAGTGGGACCAAAAGGGACCAATAAGACACTAGCTCCAATGAGCCTTGGGCTTTTCTATTAACTCTTGACAAGTCCAAAGCTACCATTAATTATATTTAATACAACTATATAAATATAATTGCAGTCTAGGCCTTATTAATAAATTATATCCCAAGACTTTATTATACATGCAACTCCTTCATTAAATATTCGTAGTAATACAAAGTTATGAATGTAGATTGCTACTTTGAAGATTACTACAACTTAATCCTTGAGTGTCCGGTTTAATCCTTTATGTTATTCATCATATATTTATGAAATTTGTAAGGTTGAATTTAATCAATCATTTTGTTGGCTTTATTCTGTGCCAATTTGCTTGTAATTCAGCACTTAGAAACCTTGTATTTAGGTAGGAATTATGTAAGGGTAGTGTGTGAGAGAGTGTGAAGAAATGCTTAAGAATGTGCATTGAAGCAGGGACTCGCGACTGGATCTCGCGGGTGGCTCACAACTGGCAAGCCGCTAGATGATGCACACGAGTGAAGCATGTAGAGAAGCTAAATCGTCATGCCAGCTGTAGTACCACAAGACAAAAAGTCTAGACTGGCCATTCGGTTAGCTCGCGGCTTAGACTTGCAACTCAGTCAAGTCGCGAGGCCAAGTCGCCAGTCCACTCTGTTTTGGAAAAAATGACTCTTTGCATTCCTTTCTCATTCCAGTATAAATACCCCTTATACCCATGAAATATTGAGAGATTTTAGAGAGAATTTTGAGAGTGAAACCCTAGAGAAAAACAAGATTGACTCATCCACAATCTTTACATATTGATTCTCTAAATTCCTTAACTCTCACCTTCTTCATTGTTACATCCTTGAGAGGTACATTAGCCAAAACATTTTCTCATCATACCCATATCTGTGAGAAGGCTATTTGGTGCTTGGGAAGCAGTTAGGAAGGGACCAATTGATATTGGTTGATGCTATGAGCTATAGTGGAATCTGGTAAGTTAAAGAAGACAAAGGTTCAGCGTAACTTCATTGGAGCAAGAAGTTTGGAGGGCTTAGGTACACTGGGTAGATTAGGCTTGGAGGGTCTTTTGCTATTCATGTATCCTAACTTCATTCTTTAGTGGATTATTGACCGCTTGGAGGCTGGCGGAGAGGTTTTACGCCAAGGACTTCGGTTTCCTCTTCGATAACACATCACTGTATTGTCCTTGTGTTTGCATCTCTCTTCCCTTAATCTTTGCCATTTAATTTCTACTGTGGTCGTGATTTTATTTGGTTTAGATTGTTTTGTCAATTCTGTTTTAGCTTATATTCATGTTCCTCACATATATTGTTTGATAATAAGCTTGAATTGGTAATTTGTATTTTGGGGGTCTAAACGTTCATAGTGTTTTACACGCTATTTGGACATTCAAAATCCAATTTCATAAATATATATTTTAGTAACTCCTTATTAAAGTGGTTAGGCCTAATACTCTGAATAACCAAACCTATTAAACTTATCTCAAGAGAATATTTTATATCTCCAGAGAATATTTTATATCTCCGTTAAGAGATTATAAATTCCATCTCGAGAATATATGTTCCATCAACACTAAATGTGGCTGCCCGACATACTGAGGTTTTGACTGTGACTTTAGATCTCACTCTTGATATATCAAAGTAACCTACACCTCATGATTAGGTCCATTATTATCTCAGAATTAAGAGTTCATGCAAATAGAAATCGTGAGATTTATTATTCATTTGATAGTCGTTAGGAGAATAATAAATCTTACAGTGGTTCAGTTCAATATGTCTTAATTCTTAAAACATATCAATATACCAACTAGAAGTCTCCACTTCCATGATCAAAACAAATCATCTTAGTTGATATGTTATAATCTTCGCAGATGAAATGTCCAATTTCATCACCGACTACATATTATAATTCTAAGTTTACAAAGAACTTGTGATTTATATCTTCTATGATGTTTCACATAAATCATATACTATGCATCTCATGGACTATATGATATTGTCCAAATATTCATGTTATCATTATTTTAGATAATAATAAAACAACTTCATTAATTACAATATTAAGTCATACATAGCATCATACAATAGGATTTAAGGGCACTAATCCTAACAAGAATTACCTTAGAGATGTTAATGGAATGAAAAACCATTCAAATTGATTGGGTTTTGATGTAAAAAAATTAAAAGAAGGGTTTAAGAGAGGATTGGGGAGGTTTAAAAATAGGTTTCCCATGAAAAGCTCTTTAAAAAGATGTTTCTAGGCGTTTCGCGACTAGCAAGTCGCGGGATGAGTCACGAGTGAGTTGAACCATTCTGTGTAAACTCGTGATTGGATCTCACAATTAGGCAAGCTGCCAAAACGAGTAGCCAAAACTCACTACTCGCGAGAGTAGCCAGAATGAGTAGCCAAAAATTCTAACACCTATTTTTCAACACAGAACATGTTTAAACAATGAAAGACAAAGTAAGCATTAAACATGAACACAAAGAGTGAGTAAATCACTTCCAAATACATATAAAATGATCAAAAGTCTTTTTGGATTGATCCATATATAGTTGAGCACACACACATCACATTTAAACAAGTACAATCGAACAAATGAATAAGGCATTCATTGAACATTAGGCATGTGTGATGGATGTGTGTGTGTATCAAAATGTGGAATAGTCCTTAGTCTAGAGTGAAGCTTCAAAGATCAATTCAATCAAGTCATACACAACTAGTACTAAGTCAAGTGGTCTATCTCAATTATAGAAATGAACATATATGACCTCCCATAAGAAAATGATTACATGTCTTTGAAGTTTTTCATTTTGGCTTCATTCAACTTATAACATTTGATCATTTAAGAACAATACATCTCTTTTTGAGATTGATGTTTGAAATTTTTCATATTTCAATTTGATTAGTAAGCCTTTGGCTTTTGGGCACCATACATTTCAATAAAAAGTCGTTTTTCCTTTTTTTTTAGTCAAATACTAGTATGTGCTATGGCTTTTATAGCTCATTATCTCTTTTTATTTTGAGATTTACATTTGTTGAGCTCTTTAAGCAAAAACATAAAAGAGTGGGAAGATATATAGGCACAAGTCTATGCATATATCAAAACCAACAAGACTATTGACTAGTCATTCATGACAAACTTAAAGATCGGTTTACAACAATCACACATAGATATCAAGATTTTTCCCACAATATGAGTGCATAAAGAACAAGTTATACTCATAAATGCACACAGCCATTTGTATGAAGGTACAAGGCAAAACATGCATGTGACATGTGCTCAAACATATATGATCAAACTTTTTTGAATTTTTCACTTTTTATGTTTTTTTAGATTTTTACTCACACAAAACTAAAACATAAAAGTAAGATCAAAAAAAAAAAAAAAATGCATACAAAGAAATGCAAGATGCATAAAATGCATGAAGATATGACATTCAATGCATGAAGGGTTCTACAAAGATCGAAGGAATTAGATCAAGGACCAAAAGAGAAAAAGCTCAACCATAGGAATCCTTCCTCATCCAAATGGAACGATTGTTTGGAATGAGTTTCTCATGAGAAGAGAGACGAGGGTTGGAAGAGTGAGAATCGGAGATGCACATCGACAAGGAGTTAAGAACATTAAAAACTTTCTTCAACAACTTATCATTTTCTCCCAAAACCGGTTTAGCTTTCATAACATAACTTCCAAAAAGCTCAAGTTTCTCTTTTCTTTTGATTCTTTTAAGAGCATGAAACTTAGAGCAATGAGGTCTAAGATGACCAAAGACACCACAATGGTGACAAATAATGTGTTAAGGCCCACTAGGCCTTTTAGGAAGGGATCTAGTAACATGGTTTTGTTCTCTCTTCAACTTATAACATTGAGGTCTTATATGACCAATCACATTACAATGGTGACAAGTTGGAACAAACTTAAATCCATCCAAAACCTTAGGTTGAGACCTAAACGGAGGCTTTGACCTAATAGCCTTTCTCTCCACCTTTTGATTTCTTTTGTGTGGAGAAATGTACACCAATTTGTCCTTTGAGGGAGAACACACAATAGGCACAAAATCGAGTACCACAACATGAATGCAACAAATATTTTTATTCTTTTTAGCAATAGGTTCTGCAATCAAACACTTGGCATGCATCTTAAGAGATTCATTTTCACATTTTAGCTCATCAACAAATTTGTTAGACAAAACAAGTTTATCATCCAAGTCCATATTCAAACATTCAAACTCTTTTAGCTTTTCAAGAGAATTTTCAGCAAGTTTTTTATATTTCTCAACCAATTTGTTGGATTCATTGAGCTTAGCAATCAAATCATCATTTTCACAAAATAACTTGCTCAAATTCTTATGAAACTTCTTAGCATTTTTTTTTAAGAGTTTGATGTTAGGAATATCAACAACATCCAAAGATTCATGTAACATAGCATCACAATCATGAGGATTATCACTCATAGTGGCATTTTCACAAACATGTGGCATGTTAAATTCATCAACATCCAAAACATGCATAGAGGCATACAAAGCACTATTCATGGCAAATAAACACAAGGAGTCAAGAATCACACATAAGTACTTAAACCACAACAAGTGTATCCGCTCTGATAACAATTGAAAGTTCAATTAGTATGTAAAAAACCTATGAACATTTAGATCCTCAAAATAAAAATACCAACACAAACTTATAATCAAACAATGTATGTGCGGAAAATGAAATATAAGTTATAACCAAATTGGTAACACACTCCAAACCATAATTAATAACCAACACAGTAGTAATTAAAAGGTAAAGAAAAAGGGAAGAGAGATGCAAACACAAAGACAACACGATGATGTTTTATCCAAGAGGAAACCGAAGTACTCGGCGAAAAACCTCTCCGCCGCCCTCTAAGCGGTCAATAATCCACTAGAGAATAAAGTTGGGATACATGAATAATAGAAGATCCTCCAAGCCTAATCTACCTAGTGTACCTAAGTGTTAGGATTAGTGCCTTTAAATCCTGTTGTATGTTGCTATGTATGATATTAAGTATGACATTATGTATGACTTAATATTATGATTAATAAATTTGTTTTATTATTATCTGAAATATGACAACATGAATATTCAGACATTATCATATAGTCCATGAGATGCATAGTATGTGATTTATGTGATTTAGTCACAGAAAATATAAGTCACAAGTTCTTTGTAAACTCAGAATTTTAGTTCGTAGTCGGTGATGAAATTGGGCATTTCATCTGCGAAGACTATAACATATCAACTACGATGATTTGTCTTGATCATGGAAGTAGAGACTTCTAGTTGATATGTTGATATGTTTTAAGAGTTAAGACATATTGAACTAGACCGACGTGAGATTTATTATTCTCCTAATGACTGTCAAATGAATAATAAATCTCACGACTTATATTTACATGAACTCTTAATCCTGAGAGAATAATGGATCTGATCATAAAGTGTAGGTTGCTTTGATATATCAGGAGTGAGATCTAAAGTAACGGTCAAAACCTCCGTATGTTGGGCATCCACATTTAGTGTTGATGGAACATGTATTCTCAAGATGGAATTCTTTGTAAAAGGCAATTGAAAAAAAAAATTGATTTTCTTTGTTTTGTTTGTTTATTTATTTGTTTGTTTTTTTTAGGATTCATTCTCAAAATTTTGTGGGTATATTCCCTGCAAACCCTCATGAGACTACAACTCGTCCACTAGTGTAAGCTAGGGGTTTAAAGGCTTGTTGCATACGCTAAATGCAATCGAAAATTCCAGCGAAAGTGGATTAGTTAGGATTTCCTTTTTCTTTGTTTTGTTTTACTATTTATCTGTTTTGCTCGAGGACTAGCAAAATGTAGGTTTGGGGGTATTTGATGTGCATGAAATATATACAATAAAGTACTAACATATCTACATATTTAGCCTTACTTTTATGTTATTTTGTGACTGATTATATAATATCTTTGTGCTGTATGTAACAAGGGCTTTACATGCAAAGTGGGGCTAGGCCAATTGAATCAAGCCAACTTACATCTAGCCAGGCATGAATTCAAGAAAAGACTAATCCAATTAAATTTAAGTCTAATTGGAGCAACGAATCAAAGGAAATTTGCACCAAATCCAAGTCCAATTCAGATTAGGATTCCAGCCTGCACATCAGTTAGTATTTTTGGCATAACTTTCGACTCTGATGTCCAATCGAGATGACTCAAGTTGGGCTGAAATGTTAACTTAAAGGGCTACAACTTTGTAGTTTACCAAAAGTCCAAATTCTGATGTTAAATGGGCCAAAGCCGTCGGTTAAGTGAAGCCTAAAAATCTGGGATTTTCTCCAAACGGGAATTCAACTTGTAATAGGATTTCTTGACCTATTTAAAGGCTCTTTAGGGCAAAATTCAAGGGGGCTGAGGCTAGTGCTAGGGCTGAGGACTGAATGTATAGAGAGTGCGGCTACTTCTTTGGTTTTCTTCTATGACAGTTAGTTTTATTTTATTTGTCTAGTTTAATATTTAGTATTTTATTTTTGTGTTTTCTTTCAATTACTATGAGTAGCTAAATTTATAATTAGGGTTGAGGATGAAACCTTGTTAAGGATTATCAGTAATATTTATGTGATTTGATTTTTCCCACAATAGTTGTTCTTTAATGATTTAAATTGTTCTTGCTTCATATCAATTGACTAAGATGGAATTCTAGATATGAGTTCAATCATGTTTTTCTCATGATTTAGGATTTATCTTAATTAATTGAATTCTTGGTTTATTAATTCTTGACTATAAAATTGGATATTGTTTGTGATTTGTCTGTCAATGGATACAATTTATTATTTGATTTTTAGAATTGGATATATCTTGTGATTTGTTTGGCTACGGATATAATTGATGATTTGGTTTTATACTTAAGAAGCGAAGAACATGCTTTAGATTTTTAAACATAAGTTTTAATGATGATATTTTCCATGATAGCAAGATTGATTTCTAGATTATCATGTAACGAGTTGGGAAAAATTAATGATCATAAATATATGCTAATATGACTTACAAGGCGGATTCCAAAACCTTAATTCCTTTCTCTTGATTGTTTACATCTTTTTATTGCTTTATATCTTTTGCTTAGTTTAACTATTTGCTTAATTTTATTATTTGTTTAGTATATTTAATTGCAAAAAAAAAAAAAAAAAAAAACCAATTTCTATTAAACTAGATTAGGATTAATTTGGTTAAGGTTTAATTAATTTTCCTACGTTTATACAAGTCCTTGTGGGTTTGACCTCGTTCTTGTCCAACTATACTTTGGTACGGTTCGTATACTTGCTAGTATTTTAAAATTTCACAACATTGTCAATTGTGAATGAAGTAGATCCATTAATTTTCCGCTGCGCATATGCATATTTCCATCACTAAGCCCTCCAAGCTTCTTGCTCCAACAGGGTTACACCTTCATTTCATCGAATTATGGTAATTGTCATACAACAATCCATCCAATGCCCTAATGTGGGAGAGCTCATATTAAAGGGCTCTCTTGGTATAACTCTCTCCTTATGTGACACCCAGTTGTACAGATTCAATTGCAGGCTACTCTGTAGAAGAGCAACATCAATTTTGGTAAATGGCTTTGATTGTCTCGCACTTAAGTCCACACTCTTTGAATACATCATGGGTAAATCATATGTTACACTCTGCACATTCTTAAAAAAATGTGTATGAAACAATAATTTCCTTTCTATAAATCAAGCCCAAAACAGTAGTGTTTGACTAGTTTCCTCTATGGATTGGGCCAGGAGGGGCCTCATGCTGAATCCTCTCTATATGCCCCTGGGCCTTTAGCTCACTTCGTTAACATAAATGACAAAACTGATGCGTTCATATATTAATTTATATAATTTTGTAGTTGCAAATAAAAGGTCTTCTGAGGTCTGCCTGTGCATCAATCAAAATGAGTTGGTCCCTTCTAAACTGCTTCCCAAGCACCAGAATACCTCCTCACAAATATGGGTTTGGTGAGATAAGGATTTGGCTAAATGTATCTCTCAAGGATATGTCAATAGAGAGGGTGAAAGTAGAGGAATTTGGAGAATCAAAGAATGAAGATTGTGGATAAGTCAATCTTGTTTTTCTCTTGGGTTTCTCTCTCAAAATTCTCTTTGGAAGCTTTCAACATTTCGTAGGTATAAGGGTATTTATAGTAAGGTGTTTAAGGAATGCGAAAGGTCAGGTTTCTAACAAATAGGGCATTTTGGCAACTCAACCTTGCGACTAGAATGAGTTGTAAGTTTGAGTCGCGAGCTAATTGCCTGGCCAGATTGGAAGTTTTGTTCTGTAGTGCTACAACTAACGTGACCCTTCAGCTCCCCCTTCATACTTCGCACATGTGTCAGTCTGGCGACTTGCTAGTTGGAAGATCTAGTTGCGAGACTCCCTTGAATTGCACACTTTTGAGATTTCTTCACACTCTCTCACATACTACCCTTACATAATTCTCACCTAAATACAAGGTATCTGATTGCTACATTACAAGCAAATTTGGCACGGAATAAAGCCAACACATGATTGAGTAAATTCAACTTTACAAGCAAACAAGCATGTGAGGCAGAGGTACCAGCACGTATAAGCATGTGAACAGACTCTAAAAAGGATCAAAACATGTGAAAAAAACCAAACAAACAACATAAAGAGTTTGGATTAGGGTTTCTAGGCAAGCACCAACGTATGTAGCCCGAAGCCTGCGTACATATGGTTTAACTTGTGTAAGCATGCTTGTGGCAATCGTGCATGAGACTTATTCAAAACCCTAACCTAGAAATGAACAAGGTAGAAAACTGTGCATGAATTAAAACCCTAACTCTAGCAAAAAAACATACTAAGAATACCAAAACATAAACCTAACCTAGAGAAAGCATATTAAAACATGTTTTAAAAAACAAACGAAGCAAACAGAGAGATTTAAAGATAGAAAAGAAAGAAAAGAAGTTAAAAAGGAATACCTCACAAAAATCTTTCCAAGCTTGATTTTGACCGTTCCCCTCTGTCAAATCTATCACAATTCAAAAAAAAGTGATTAGCAATGTTAAACTAAAAGGATTGGTGCCAAAAAGGGTCCCAATCAAACGAAATTGACTTAAGGGTTGTGAGAGACTGGGGTAAAAACCTAAGGGTGCTCTCAGAAAAGGGGTTAGGCATCAACACCTTCCCTTTTTAGGAATATGTGTGGAGTCGCCATTTATTTTTTGTTACAAAAAATAAGAAAAAAGAAAGAAAATACATGTGATACATATCTGAATAATACAACTTCTCATTTATTTAAATGAATTACAATTTAATAAATTGAAATATACATGGCTTTATTTCCTAGATTACAATATAGTAAAAAATTACAAAGCTTTGTTTCCTAAATTACAATCTGTAAGGTTGAATTTTATCAACCATCTTGTTGGCTTTATTTCGTGTCAAATTTGCTTGTATTTTAGCAATTAGTAACCTTGTATTTAGGTGGGAATCATGTAAGGATAGTGAGTGAGAGAGTGTGAAGAAATGCTTAAGATTGTGCAAGGATGCAGAGACTCGCAAGTGACTCGCGACTGGCAAGCCGCCAAAGCTGGCACACGTGTGAAGCATGTAGGGGAGTTGAAGAGTCATGCCAGCTGTTGCACTACAGAACAAAAGTCCCAGGCTGGCTAGGCCATTAGCTCACGGCTTGAACTTACGACTCGGCCCAGTCGCGAGGCCAAGTCTCTAGACCACCCTGTTTGGGAAAAACTGACTTTTCGCATTCTTTCTCAGCCTACTATATATAGACCTTTATACCCAAGAAATGGAGAGAGCTTCCAGAGAAAATTTTGAGAAAGAAACCCTAGAGAAAAACAAGATTGATTTATCCACAATCTTCACATAGAAACTCTTCAAATTCCTCTACTCTCTTCCTCTCCATTGTTAAATCCTTGAGAGGTACATTACGAAAACCTTTTCTCATCATACCCATATCTATGAGAAGGCTATTTGGTGCTTTGGGAAGCAGTTAAGAAGGGACCAATTTCATATTGGTTGATGCTATGGTCAAGTAGCGGAATCCGGTAAGCTAAATAAGAAATAGGTTCGGCGAAACGTCGTTGGAGTAGGAGCTTGGAGGGCTTAGGTACATTGGGTAGATAAGGCTTGGAGGGTCTTCTGCTGTTCATGTATCCCAACTACATTCTTTAGTGGATTATTTACTGCTTGGAGGGTGGCGGAGAGGTTTTATGCCAAGGGCTTCGGTTTCCTTTTTGATAACACATCGTGTGTTGTCCTTGTGTTTGCATCTCTCTTCCCTTAATCTTTGCCATTTAATTTCTGCTGTGGATGTGATTTTATTTGGTTTAGATTGTTTATCAATTCTGTGTGAAGCTTATGTTCATATTCCGCACATTAATTGTTTGATATTAAGCTTGAATTGGTAAGTTGTTTATTGGGGGTCTAAACATTCATAGTATTTTATACACTTTTTGAACTTTCAATTAGTATCAGAACGGGTACTCTTATTGTGGTTTAAATACTTAAGTGTGATCCTTGACCCCTTATGTTTATTTGCCATGGATAGTACTTTGTATGCCTCTTTGTATGATTTGGTTGATGATGAATGTTACATGCCACGTGTTTGTGAAAATGCCTCTATAAGTGATAATCCTCATAATTGTGATGCTTATTACATGAATCTTTGGAAGTTGTTAATATTCCTAACATCAAACTCTTGAAGAAAAAGGCTAAGAAGTTTAATAAGGATTTGAGCAAGTTATTTTGTGAAAAAGATGATTTGATTGCTAAGCTCAATGAATCCAACAAATTAGTTGAAAAATATAAGAAACTTACTGAAAATTCTCTTGAAAAGCTAAAAGTTTTTGAATGTTTGAATATGGATTTGGATGTTAAATTTGTTTTGTCTAACAAACTTGTTGATGAGCTAAAATGTGAAAATGAATCTCTTAAGATGCATGCCAAGTGTTTGATTGTTGAAAAGGATGATAATATTTGTTGCAATCATGTTGTGGTAACCAATTTTGTGCCTATTGTGTGTTCTACCTTAAAGGACAAATTGGTATACATTCCTCCACATAAAAGAAATCAAAAGGTAGAGAGAAAGGTTGTTAAGTCAAAACCTCTATTTAGGTCTCAACCTAAGGCTTTGGATGGATCTAAGTTTGTTCCAACTTGCCACCATTATGGTGTGATTGGTCATATAAGACCTCAATGTCATAAGTTGAAGAGAGAACAAAACCATGTAGCTAGATCCCATCCCAAAAAGCCTAGTGGACCTAAACACATTATTTGTCACCATTGTGGTGCTTTTGGCCATCTAAAATCTCATTGCTTTAAGTTTCATGCTCTTAAAAGAATCAAAAGAAAAGAGAAAATTGAGCTTTTTGGAAGTTGTGCTAAAAAGGGTAAATTGGTTTTGAGTGAAAATAACATGTTGTTAAATAAAGTGTTTAATGCTCTTAACTCCTTGTCTATGTGCATCTCCAGTTCTCATTCTTCCAACATTCGTCTCACTTCTCATGAGATACTGATTCCAAATAATCAATCTGTTTGGATGAGGAAGGGTTCCTCTGGTTGAGCTTTTGCTCTTTTGGTCCTTGATCTAATTCTTTTGATCTTTGTAGGACCCTTCATGCATTAAATGTTATATCTTCATGCATTTTATACATCTTGCATTTATTTGTATACATTGCTTTTGTTTAGATCTTACTTTTATGTTTTAGTTTTGTGTGAGTAAAAAATCCAAAATCACATAAAAAGTGAAAAATTCAAAAAGTTTGATTATATATGTTTGAGCACATATCACATGTAAGTTTGGCCTTGTACCTTTGTATAAATGGCTTTATGCATTTACGAGCTTAGCTTGTTCTTTTTGCACTTATATCTTTATAGGAAAAATCTTGACATCTTTGTGTGATTGTTGTAAATCGATTTTTAAGTTTGTCATGAATGATTAGTCAATAGTCATGTTGGTTTTGATACATGCGTAGACTTATGCCTATATCTCTTCCCACTCTTTTATTTTTATTGCTTAAAGAGCTCAATAAATGTAAATTTCAAAATGAAAAGAAATAATGAGCTACAAAAGCCGTCGCACATACTAGTATTCGACTAGGAAAAAGGGAAAGCGACTTATATAAAAATGTATGATGCCCAAAAAGCCAAAGGCTTGTTCATCAAATTGAAATATCAAAAATTTCAGGCATCGATCTCAAAATGAGATGTATTGATTCAAAATGATCAAATGTTATGAATTGTAAAGAAGCCAAATGAAAAGCTTCATCGTATGTAATCATTTTCTTGTGGGAGATCATATATGTTCATTTCTATAATTGAGATAGACCATTTGACTTAGTACTAGTTTTGTATAGCTTGATTGAATTGATCGTTGAAATTTCACTCTAGACTAAGGACTATTCCACATTTGATATGCACACACAACACATATGCCTAATGTTCAATGAATGCCTTATTCATTTATTCGATTGTACTTGTCTAAATGTGATGTGTGTGTGCTCAACCATATATGGATTAATCCAAAAAGATTTTTGATCATTTTATATGTTTTTGGAAGTGATTTTTATCACTATGTGTTCATGTTTAGTGCTTACTTTGTTTTTCATTGTTTAAACATGTTCTGTGTTGAAAAACAAGTGTCAAAAATTTTGGCTACTCATTCTGGCTACTTGCGTGAGTAGCCAGCAAGCTGTGAGTTTTGGCTACTCGTTTTGGCGATTTGCAAGTTGTGAGTTCAAGCCGTGAGTTTACACAGAATGTCTTGGTGACTCACTCTTGACTCACCGGTCGCGAAACGCCCAGAATCAGCTTTTTAAAGAGCTTTTTCGTGGGAAACCTATTTTAAACCCCTCCCATCCTCTTTTAAACCCCTCTTTCAATATTTCTACATCAAAACCCAATCAATTTGAATGGTTTTTCATTTCATTAACATCTCTAAGGTAATTGTAAACTCTTTTCATTGATTTTGATTCCTAGATTATGTTTTGGAGAGTTTTGTGCTCTTAGTTGGGATTTTCATCATAGGGGTTGGGAAAACTTAATTTTTGTTAAATTTTTGCATGGGATTGGTTTCTTTTGTTGATTTTATTTGGATGATTGGCCCCTTGTAGCATAAAGAACGTGTATTAAGGGTGGATTTCATGATGTTCATGCATTATTTTACATTGTTGTTCATAGTGTGCACGCTAGGTGTTTGATAAAATGTCTCTTAGGTATTTTCTCGCTTGTTTGGATTCTGATGAGTACCAAACTTTGGGGTTTCTCATGTTTCCTTATTAGGAACATGTTTGGATCATTGGTTGTGTATTTAACACACCTTGCCCCCCACAAGTGCTTTTTCCATGCATTGGTCATGCATTGCACATAGCCACCTCTTGCACACACCTTTGCTACCCTTGTCATGCATTGGTCTATACCTTGCTTCTTCATCCTAGCATGTCATGTTTACCTTTTGCTTTGTATCATTTTACTTTGTCTTAGGTTTGAGCTTCATTTTCTCATTCATCTCGCAACCCTCATGCATCATTATCATTGTTCATACCTTCATCTCTTGCCCTCTTTTCTCCTTGACCCTTTATCTATTCCTGACAAAATGGGGGAGAGTATACTCTAGAGAGTATACCAGAGTGTTTTTGTCATTTCTATATGACTCTTGTGCACATCCTTAAGGGGAGAAATTCTATTTCTCATTCACATTTATAGAGGGAGAGATATTTCATAAGGGAGATGCATATACCAAGGGGGAGAAGATATTGAGTTAATAAGAAAACTTTGTTTTGTTTGTTTCTCTTTATGTTTGTATTCTTGTATTGCATTGTGTTTGTGTTTTGGACATGCATATATCCCTATTCTATTGTGCTTCATTGAATGCATGTTCGGATGATCATTTGCTTTGCTATGTGATTATTGTAGTCATTTCTATATGACTATTTTGGTGTATGATCAAGTTGCTCACATGTTTCACATCATGTTTACTTGATCGCAATTTACTTGTTACATTATACTTGTCCTTTTATCACTTGCTTTACCTTGAGGGTCTAATGTGTTTTGTGCAAGTGTTTTAGGTTACAAGTATATATGTTCCAAGTACATCATAGCTTCTCATCATTTTGAAGGGGAGAAACTTTAAGCACTTTTAGTTTATATTGTTTAAGTTTATATTTAGTATTTTGTGTATGTGCCCATGTTGCTTTTGTAAGCTTTTTGGGTTTGTTTCCATGAGAGTTTGTAGGCTTTTATGGTTTGTACCATGCTTTATAGCCTTTATGTTATGTTGTCTAATACTTCTAGCTAAATGTTATGCATTTTCTTTAAGTATTCTCACTCTTGTGCCCTTGTAAGATTTTGTTCCTAGATGCATATACTTTATGTATTATGCATTGGTTGAGTGTTGGGCATGCAAGTGATTTGCATTGAGCTTATTGGCTTGTATGTCCGGATGTTCATTCCAAGTGTGAATGAGCATTGAGGTCACTATTTTATAGTGATTGCCTGTTTGGTCAAGCCATGGTTTATTTCTCATTCCATTTTGCTTGATCGCATTGTGCTTGCCTTATATGCCTTACAAGTTTTGATCAAATTGTGTTGTTGTGTTTCAGGAGTTACTTGTTCATATGATTCAAGAGCTTATCAGATTCTAGAGTTAGGTGTGAGTGAGTTTTGTTCAACTGTTCCCAACTCACATATTAAGTCTAGAGTTTGTTTTAGGGTTTTGTCACGAAATAGCCAAAGGGGGAGATTGTAAGGTTGAATTTTATCAACCATCTTGTTGGCTTTATTCTGTGCCAAATTTGCTTGTATTTTAGCAATTAGTAATCCTGTATTTAGGTGGGAATCATGTAAGGGTAGTGAGTGAGAGAGTGTGAAGAAATGCTCAAGATTGTATAAGGATGCAAAGACTTGCGGTTGGAACTCGCGGGTGACTTGCGACTGGCAAGCCGCCAAAGCTAGCACACGTGTGAAGCATGCGGGGGAGCTGAAGAGTCATGCCAGCTATTGCACTACATGACAAAAGTCCCAGGTTGGCCAAGCCGTTAGCTCGTGGCTTGAACTCGTGACTCAACCCAGTTGCGAGGCTAAGTCGCCAAACCACCCTGTTTGGAAAAAAATGACTTTTCGCATTCCTTTTCACCCTACTATATATAGACCCTTATATCCACGAAATGGAGAGAGCTTCTAGAGAGAATTTTGAGAGAGAAACCCTAGAGAAAAACAAGATTGATTCATCCACAATCTTCACATAGAGACTCTTCAAATTCCTCTACTCTCTTCCTCTCCATTGTTAAATCCTTGAGAGGTACATTACGAAAACCTTTTCTCACCATACCCATATCTGTGAGAAGGCTATTTGGTGCTTTGGGAAGCAGTTAAGAAGGGACCAATTTCATATTGGTTGATGCTATGGTCAAGTAGCGGAATTCAGTAAGCTAAAGAAGAAATAGGTTCGGCAGAACCTCGTTGGAGTATGAGCTTGGAGGGCTTAGGTACATTGGGTAGATTAGGGTTGGAGGGTCTTCTGCTATTCATGTATCCCAATTACATTCTTTAGTGGATTATTTACCGCTTGGAGGGCGGCAAAGTGGTTTTACGCTGAGGGCTTCGGTTTCTTCTTCGATAACATATCATGTGTTGTCCTTGTGTTTACATCTCTCTTCCCTTAATCTTTGCCATTTAATTTCTGTTGTGTATGTAATTTTATTTGGTTTAGATTGTTTATCAATTCTATATTAAGCTTATGTTCATATTCTGCACATTAATTGTTTGATATTAAGCTTGAATTGGTAAGTTGTTTATTGGGGGTCTAAACGTTCATAGTGTTTTATACACTTATTGAACTTTCACAATCTAAAAAAGGAAAATTACAAGGCTTTGTTTCCTAAATTACAATCTAAAAAGGAAAAGGATAATGCACTATCTACGAACCAAAATCTAGATTCGGGGGGAAGGTGTTAGGCACCCATTCTGCCTAGATGGAGTTTGGTCTTCTAGACTTTCAATGACCATTTATATACCCTAAATTTAAGATTAATTCACTATGTAAGGATTCAAAATCTGCAATTTTTATTTAAGAAGAAACACAAATATTGTTGATATTTCATATTGAAGAGAACATTTTTTATTATGAAAAACTTTAGATCTATATTTAATGAAAATACTGATTAATTTTAATATGCAGAAAATTTCAAACCTGTATTTAATGAAAATACAGACTAGTTTTGTGTGCAGAAAAATTTAGATCTGTATTTAATGAAAATATAGATCTGTTTTTATGTGCAGAAAAATTTTAGATTTGTTTTTAATGAAAATACAAATCAGTTTTTTTTTTTTTTTTTTTTTAGCCAAAAAATTTCAGATCTATATTTAATTAAAATGTAGATATGTTTTTATGTGCAGAAAAAAAAATTGAAAATATGTATTTAATGAAAATACAGGTTAGTTTTTATTTAGAAAAAATTTCAGAACTGTATTTAATGAAAATACATATTAGTTTTATTTAGAAAAATTTTCAGATCTGTATTTAATGAAAATATAGATTAGGTTTTATTTAGAAAAATTTTCAGATCTATATTTAATGAAAATACAGATCAGCTTTTATTTAGAAAATTTTCAGATGTGTATTTAATTTTTAAAAACATGGAGAAAATTTGCAAATTTGATTTTAGTCTAAGAAAATCATGAGAAAAATTGTAAATCTAAAACCTTAGAGAAAGACTAATCCCTAGATCTAGACATGCTCAGTAATTAATCATGTGAAATTTTTTGAAAAAGAAAGAAAACATGTCGTCATAACATATGAGAAACATGATTATTTAAACACAAAAGAAAGCATCATATCTATGGAAATTAAAACACATATGAAAGCATGTTATGAAAACAAAGTTAGAGTTATACCTGTACGAACCTAACACTTAAGGAAAGAGTTCTTCAAAAAGAAACATTTTTTTAAGGATTTAGGTGAAGCCTCTTAACAAAAAAGAAGTTCCTAAAAGTGGGGCTTCCAAAATTTCTTTAACGTAAGAGGAGAGAGAAGTAAAAAAAAAAAAAGGGGGTCCTGATTTCTAATTTTCCCCTATTTATAGAGGTTGGATGCTTGAAAAATAAGTTGAATAAGATCAGATATGAATTGGCTTGTGTCTTTATCCCTAAAAATTGGAAACAGATGTGTTTTATCTTAATTTGAGGGTGTCCGGGTTGGGCCATGAGTCTGTGCCAATTGGCACTTGCCATGTGCCGATTGGCACTCCAAGAGTGTCAATTGGTCCTCTTGTGTGTTGAGCCCAATTCACAATTTTGGTTCAATTTGGACTCTTTTTTTAGTGATTTTCTGAGTCAAGAATTGCACCTGGACGTATTTTTAACTTGTGTGTTAAAATTGATCCCTTTTATTTTGGTAATCAGGTCTTTAAAACAATAATTATCTAATAAATAAATATTCTAAAAAGAATTAATTGTCAACAATTCCATTATTATCTGATTATCCATTTTATTCCCATGCAAGCTGGCTTATTTCTAACAAAAACCAACAACCAATCACAAAATTATTTAATTAATTTAAATTGTTTAGCCAATCATAATTAATTTAAATTAATCACACGTGATCGGTTCCATGTAAACTAAATGCATTCAGACCATGAACATTTGTTCTACTGATATCTTTCAATCCGACAATCCGATTTGGGAATCGGGCATACCGTCCCAACTGTTAGAATCTCAAGATCATTCTTATGATATGCAATAAATGAATTAATGCATGTAATGTGACTATGATTTTTGGGTATATGAAATGGCCATTTTAGCCATCTAGGGCTAGTAAGAACTATATTCAGCTTAATCTGAATATCTAGGGCGACTGAAAACTATATTTAGCTTGGTCTGAATATCTGGGTGACTGAGAACTATATTTGGCTTGGTCTGAATATTTGAAGTGATTGAGAACTGTATCTAGCTCAATCTGAATATTTGGGGCAACTGAGAACTATATCTACTCAATCTGTATATATGGGGGGACTAAGAACTATATCCAACTCAATCTGAATATCTATGGCGACTGAGAGCTATATTTGGCCCAATTTGAATATTTGGGGCGACTGAAAACTACATCCGGCTTGGTCTGAATATCAGGGCAACTGAGAACTATATATGGCTTGATCTGAATATCTGGGGTGATTGAGAACTATATCCAGCTCGGTTAGAATATCTAGAGCAACTGAGAACTATATCCGACTCGGTTAGAATATTTAGAGCAACTGAGAACTATATTCGGCTCAATTTGAATATCTGGGGTGACTAAGAACTATATCCAGCTCGTTCTGAAGGTCTGGGGTGACTGAGAACAATATCCAACTCAATCAGAATATCTAGGGCGACTGAGAACTATATTCGGCTCGGTCTAAATATCTGGGGCGACTGAGAACTATATCCAGCTTGGTTTGAATATCTGGGGCGACTGAGAACTATATTTGGCTCAATCTGAATATCTAGGGTGATTGAGAACTATATTCAATGCAATCTAAAAATCTAAAGGCAATTGAGAACTATATCCGACTTAATCTGAATATCTGGAGCAACTGAGAACTATATTTGGCTCAATCTTAAGATCTAGACTTTTCCTGCAAAAAATCTCACATTAGTATTTGAATGATTGGTGCTTTATCGCTCCACTATTTGAGATGTTCAATTTTTCTTTTTTCTTCCCTTTCCTTTTAGATCTAAATTTCTCTTTAAAAGGAAAAATCATTGATTTTCGAGGTCCTTTGAAAAAAAAAATTTCTTCATCATCATTTTTTTTTTTGAAATTTTCTTTTGAAAATTGGAAACCTTTATTTTTGAAATTTTTTCTTCATTTTATTTTACTTACATTTTACTTTTTAAAAAAAAATTAAAAACTAAAATTTCTTTGAAATTGAAACCATTTATTTTTGGAAATTTTTTATTATTATTTTTTTGTTTTGATTTTTGTGTGTGTGTGTGTGTGAGTTGATTGAATCAACTCGGTCAAACATGAGTTAACTTAGCAACTCACGTGACCACTTGAAGAGGGGGGGGGGGGGGGGGGCGAATTTTGGCCCCCTTCATTTTCTCAATCTCTCTTATCTCTCTCTCTCTCTCTGTTTTTTTTTGCTTCTTCATCTCTCTCTCTTCTTCCTCCATTGTCACTATTCACAAGCTTCTTCCTTCTACATTTTCTCCATTTCCACACCATTTCTTGCTTGGAAAATCACTTTTCTAGACTTCTAAACTTGATTTCTATCATCCCTTAAAATATCTTTTTAGATCTTGAGTTTTTGAGCATTATTGCAAAAACCATTTTTTTGAAACCCATTTCCAAATCTTCATCTCTACATTTCCATGGCATCTCCTCATGGATAAACTTACTTTCTTACTTTCAATGGGAAGAAGTATCATCCATCCCTAGAATGCAATGATAAAGAGGGGCTCCTTCAAGACGCAATCCGCCATGCTCCAGACTCATCTAAAGAGAGATTTCAAGGTGAGTTTTTTTTTTTTTTTGGGTAAATTTGTTGATTCTATGTTTTGTGGAGAACTTTATGATGAGGCATTGTCATTTTGCTGTTGTTTGCTTTTGTGAGGATTTTGGGACATTGTATGATTTGGTGGAGAATCAGTGTATGATCATATTGATTTTTTTGGGGACATTTTTGAATTGTTGAGGTTTTTGAGGTTGTGAAGTTTGGACAATGTTGATGGTTTATGAAACTTTGTATTACATGTAGCTTGTGGTCTTGTTGGATGAATTTTGATTTTGTTTTTGTGTGGGTATGAAATTATGAGAATTTGATGAGTAGGCATTATTTTCATGGGAATGGAAATTTTTTGGGTATTATTTTCATGGGTATGGAAATTTATTTGTGTTGGACATATGTTTGAGTAATTGTTGAATGAATTCATGGAGATGAAATATTTTTGGGTTGATTAGGATATTGTTAGGACGTCGTGGAATTTTGAATTTGTGGAATAGCACTTGGGATTCAGCTAATTTTTTTTAGGGGCATTATTTTATTGGTTGGGATTTTGGAGTGAGCATTTTGGAACATGGTGTTTTGTGAATATCAAAATGATTGGCTAAACTTAGTTTTGTAGAATCTCAAGAGTCGAGGTAGTCTCCAAATGTTGAAGTGCAAGTGGGAGGCATTGTCCCTAGACATTAAAAATATAATGAAGCGGGCTTTCAAACTATTTTCTGAGCTTTGTTGGATTATGATACCAATGAGTATAAGGACCTTCAATTGCTTCTTGCATTGTCAAAGCAATTTTGGGATACCACTTGCACTTTTCATTTTCTAGGTATTAGCAAGGTAATGCCAACTTCCTATGACTTCTCAGCCATTACTAGTTTAAAATTGGGTGGTGAGAGAATTGAAGTTAATGATTCCATCTCTTCAGTGGAAATTAGAGGTCTTCTGGGTGTGATGCCTCCAAAATTAAAAAGTAAGAATGTACCCTTGATGTGGTTGTACTCAAATATTGATAAATGCAAGACTATAGCAACTGGTACTCATATGTTCATGCTTCTCTTCATTGGATCTCTCTTATGCCTAGACTTGGGGAGCACTATGAGTTTACATTACTTTTGGAGTTTGAGGGATATAAGCTAGAAAAAAAATTATGATTGGGGTAGCATGGCTTATGCGACCC
This sequence comes from Quercus robur, assembly GCF_932294415.1. NCBI lineage: Eukaryota > Viridiplantae > Streptophyta > Magnoliopsida > Fagales > Fagaceae > Quercus > Quercus robur. Next base: position 36,326,768 of record NC_065542.1, on the reverse strand, counting down.
TCTTGCACTTTATGACATAGCTTTCTCAGTGCAATCTTTCAAGCCAAGGAGGTGCGCCATTTGTTTGGTAGGTGAGGTTTAAATTCTTGGTCAAATGTATTTTGTAGGATTATTTGTATTGTTGTGCTATTGATGATATGTGTTGATTTTTTTTTAGGTTTGGATGTATGAATATTTTGGGGTTAGTCTGTAACTCTTAGAAGATGTGGATGATATGTTTCCAAGGTTTCCTTGTTGGTTGCCTAAGTATTGTTTGTAAGCACCTCCCAAGCGTTCTTTGCAAGTTTAGCATATGGTGATTAATAACTTAGCTACCAATGATGTGAGTTTTTTTTTTGGGGTGTATAGGTATGGCTTTTTTCATTCTAGGTTCTTTGTGATTTTTAGATATCTTTAAATCCTTGGCTTGGAGGTGAGGAGCATGTAGAGTGTGCATGGGCTCAAGAGTTGAATGGTCGTCAAGTGTTGTTTGAGTGTGGCCATTGGAGATATTGGTATCTTGGTGATCGGGTATTGGCTCAGGTTCAACACGTGTACCCTCTTGAGACAATTCCTGCCCCTCTTTATCCTTCCATCCGGTTGGCAAACCTTTTAGCTAATGAAGAAATTGCTCATGCTCGAGTCAGCCACATTGTTTCAGGGACACCAGGAGACTATCTTGAATTTGTCTAGGCTCAATTGCAGGGTTGCTTACCTGACATCTCTGGAACATTGGCAATTTTCTTTCTTTCCCATATTAATTTGCATCAATGCTTGCATCATCATCTTCAATCTTCTTTATTTTTCCTTCTGTGAAATATCTACATGTTCAACTTTCAGGCTTTGTCCTTTGAAGAGGAGAGTCCTACTCCTAGCAATGCTGGTGGTTCTTCTAGTTCTTTCATGGAGACATATCCTCATTTCCTAGCATGGTAATATGAAGTAATCAACCCTGATGGATCTTTCAGCTCTGTGAATCTAGACTGGCTAGAGTATACCCCAAATGTCCCTTAGAATGACCCTGTATATTCCTAAATCCTTTAATCCTTTGTCCTTATTTTTATTCATTGAGTTATCTCTAGAACTTGCAAATTTGTGCTTCAGGTTGGTGTTGATCTTGTGGAGGAAAGCATGTGGATGATTGGAGGTTTGCAACTAGTGGCACACACTCAATCTTCTCAGTATGTGCTCAATGAAGTGAATTGGGTAAAAGATTATGTTTCCTTAATGATTTTTTCTTGAAATCCATAGTAATGAATTTAACACCTATCTCTAGCGATTTTTTAGAACAACTGAATGGTAATTGTTGAGGTTAGCACAAGATCCTTGGAGGATAGAATCAGAAATCTTGAATTTCAGAATAGTCAACAAGAATCTTAGTTTTATGCAAGTCAAGAAGGAGACACAGAAGGTGGTTCCTCTAGGGGTGGATCTAGGAGATCTTCCCACATGCAAACTCAAAGTCCGAATGATGCTTGACTTGTATTTTAATTTTCCTGAAAAGACAAAAATATTCCTCAGTCAAATAATTTGTACTAACTTCCACTTTTAGCTCTTTGTCCTTGGATTGCATTTAGCTTTGCAAAAACTTAGATGAGGTAAGTTTAGAATTCACCTGATAAAGCTCTGTAGTAAACAGTTTGAATTTATCTAACCACTTCTGATGTGATTTTTTCTCACCTAAATGAGGCACAACTGAATGCCCCTACTCTGAAAACTTATGCATGGTGATTTTCTTTTTCTTTTTTTTAAATCTCTCCTCTTTTTTATGAAAAGGGCTGATTGACTTGATTTGCTTCAGAAAAAAGGGACAAGGCATAGGCAAATACCCCTAGTCTAGAAAATAGATGCATGAATTTGAAAATTCTTAATTTGGTTAATTTTCTCTTCTCTTTTTTGAAACAAATGATGCAGCTGACAACTTTTGAAAAAAAAAAAAAAAAAGGACAAAGCATGGCCTTAATGCCTAGTTTGACAATCCATGTGAATCTTTTGAGAAACTTTATAGCACAACCATTTTTTGGAGTGACAAATAGAGCCAAAACGGACCCACGAAGTGCCTGAAAACACAAAACAAGCCAATTTGGTCGTGGCTAGTCTGGGAGCCAATCGGCACTCTTGGAGTGCCAATTGGCACTTGGTGAGTGTTCATCGGCACTCTTAGAGTGCCAATTGGCACCTTAGGGTACCAACAGGCACATCCAATTTTCCCCCGACTCCTTACATTTTTCTGACACGTTTTTAGTGTTTTTTTGAAAAAAAAAATTTCTCCATTTGGGACTATGAAACACTTTCCTAGTCAACTGTAAACTCTTTAAACTTATTTAAACTTGGTTAGGGACTGGGAAAGCCTATTTTAGCATTAAACCTACAAACAAATCTCTACGTCAAAGCTATCAAGAAACAGCAAACACATACAAGAATTATTCATGGCGAGCAATCAAAATTTTCCTCATTCAATTACACATGATATCAACAGATGGGTTTGTAGCTTTGATTTTGTCACCAAGACCAATTTCACATCCTACAAGTTAGAGGGGATCAAGACTCTGAGGAATGTCAAGATCAAGTGGGATTTTCTTTGTGCCGACATGAAGTTCTAGGATACTAAAGACCATGTATTCCGGTTTAAAACTGCTGAACTTTGTCCCACAATCGAAGAATTTTTAGGTATTCTAGGTTATGAGTTTGGCAAAAAATTTGTAGCAGTTTCTTGTGAACCTAAACGTAGGGAGATCTTATTTGGTGCTCTAGGTCTTCCTACCTCAATTACTAGTAGCATGATTGAAGGCCATATGGTGAATCTTTATGTAGTTGTTACAAGGCTTATTAATAAATGTATTCATGGTGTGCCTGACAACATGTAGAAATTTTTTGGCTTAGCTCTTTGCTTCATGGGATAATTCTTGCTTTACTCTAGAAGGCCTGACTTTGTGGATGCTCGAGCTATAGGTATTGTGAGTCAAGTTAAGGATGGTGATAATCTTGCTTCTCTGATCTTGGTAGAAACTTTTTTAGGGCTAGACTTCGTATTTCTTGGTGGAGAGTCGTAACAATTTCTTGGGAGTCCCTTAACTTTGCAGATATGGTCGATGGAAATACTGGACATGATCGCTGTACCCGCTGTTGCTAATTATATCCCTAGTAATTTCCTTAGTAGAGCTGTTCTTAACACTGAGTATCAGACTGAAAGTAACTGGGTGAAATTCCTAAATAAGAAATCTAGTATCTTAATTTGATGGGATTGTTATTGGTGGAAGTTCCCACCTCCTTTGTTGCAGTTTCCTGGATCAAATCACATCTTCTTGGTTGGATTAAGAATGGTAACTTTTTATAAGGCTGATAGACTCTTGAGATAATTCCAGTATGAGTAGGGAATGCTTAATGGTAGAGGGAGAAAACCTTTCACTACTATGGACACAACTCCTACTTCTATAAGGAATATGCTGTTGGGCTTGGAAATGGCCGATCGAGTGGATCGATCTTTTGTTAAGGTTCACTTTCATAGGATGACCGTGGAATATTCTAACTGGTTGGTGAACAACATTGCGGATAAAGAAGTTGACATGGCTTCTATAAGGAAACAATTTCTTAAAGATAATCAAGACAAGCATGAGGACAACAACTATGAGTTCAAATGGAGAGACAAAGATGACAAAGTACCTACTATAGATGGAACCAATGGACAACCAAAGGAGAAAAGACTAAAGAAAAAATGATTCTCCTATTGTTGGCTTTGAACATGTTTATTTTAAAAGTTAGTGTGAAACTTTTAGGTTTAGGAATTATTTAGGACTTTCAGGTTTAAGGTTTTGTTTAGGGTTTGATCTGTTTAAGGTTTGGCTTTTTAGGGTTTGGTTTAGGGTTTTGGTTTTTTACAGTTTATGTAATGGCATGGTTTAATGAAATGGTTAAATTTTGGCAACAATTTTCTCCTTTCTCTCTTCGTGTATTTTTTTTTTTTTCTTGATGGGTAAATGGTGGGTTTGCGCCTACGTACCTCCTTGGCAGAGGGATCAGGCCATCACGTAGTTCATTTTACTTGTCTTAGCTTTTGCCTAGGTCGCCCTTTTGGGTTTTCAACCTAGCAATCTCTCTCACTCTTTGTTTTTTTTACTCTCCTTTTCCGTAAATTGCTGTTTCGAGATTTCAACCTACTTTTTTTTTTTTTTTGGCCGAACCTAGGAAAGAAAATAACATAATTTACAACCACCTCAAATGTGGTGTTTTCAGCCTACCTCCTTAAATGTGGTATTTTTTCAATTAATCCATATTGGTTGGCGTAGTGAAGGGGTTTACATCTAAGTCCATCAACCTTACCACCCAGCTAGAGTATATCTGTTTGATAATATATGGACCTGCCCAATTTTGCTTGAATTTTCCATTTGTTTCCTGAATCGGGGCTCGAATCTCCTTCAGCACTAAATCTCCCAACTTCAAATCTCTAGCTCTTACTTTCTTATCAAAAGCTTTTCTAAGTCTTCTTTGGTAACCTTGAATGTGGTACAAGGCCTTGAGTCTCTTCTCATCCATCATGCATAATTGGTCATATCTACTTTGCAATCAATCCACTTTGGGAATTTCACTCTCCAGTATTGTTCTCATTGAACGAACACCCATTTCAATGAGAAGGACTGCCTCCATCCCATACACCAATGAATACGGAGTGGCTCTTGTGGATGATTGAATTGACGTCTTATACCCCTAGAGTGCATAAGGTAACTATAGATGCCAATCCTTGTAGTTCTTCACGCTTTTCTTCAAAATTTGCCCTATGTTCTTATTTGCAGCCTCAACTACTCGATTGGTCTGAGGGTAGTAGAGTGAGGATTTATGGTGTTGAATATTGAACTGTCGAAGTAGTTTCTCCATTTCTCCCTTGAAATCCAACTCATTGTCTGAAATAATTTCAAGTGGTATCCCATATCTACAAATGATGTTAGTTTGAATAAACTGAGCATCTTTCTTTAATTCAAAACCCTATATGAGGCAGCTTAAAACCATTTAGTGAAGTAGTCAATAGCAACATGTATAAAATCATGTCCATTTCATGCCATTGAGTGAATCGCCCCAATAATATCTATCCCTTATGTAGAGAATGGCCAAGGTGAAGCCATGGTATGTTGGCATAGGCGGCATGTACTTCAGATCTCCATGGACTTGGCATTGATGGCATTTTCGAACATGAACTACGTAATCTGCTTCCATAGTAGTCCAGTAATAACCATGTCTTATTATCTTTCATGACAGTATATGTGCATTCATATGTGGCCTGTAACTTGACTCATGGACCTTCTTAATTATTTGTTGTGCCTCCTTAGCAGTCATGCAAAGGAGATGAATTCCATCATACGATCTTTTGTAGAACCTTTCCCCATAAATAATGTAATTAGTGGACAACCTTCTGATGGTCAATTGGTCATTCTTGTCTGTAGACTTCTAGTATGTCCCATCCTTAAGGTACTATAAGATATCTGAATACCATTCACCTTCCCCATTCATTCCTTCATCTCCTTCATCTCCTTCTACTATCATACAGTAAGCCAGTTCTTCTTTTTGTTCCACCACTATCAATCGAGCTTCATCTTCCTTAGGTCTATCCATGATGGATACCATTGTTGCTAAAATATTTGCAATTTGATTTTGCATTCTCAGCACATACTATTATTGAATCTCACCAAATTTCAATGCCGAATTCTAAAGACATTCATGATAAGGCATTAGCTTTTCTTCTTTAATCTTCCATCTATTTTGAATCTGAGAAATTATCAAGGCTAAACACCATATACCTCCAACTCTTTCACTCTAAGACCTAGGGCCGCTTGTAACCTCATAGTGCAAGCTTCATATTTAGTGGCATTATTAATGGTAGGAAAGTTGAGCCTACCAAAGAATGGGATATGTATCCCTTTTAAAGAAATTAGGAGAACTCCAATGCCACTTCCGTTCTGATTAGTTGCTCTATCAAAATACATCTTCCTTGATTCTAACTCTCTCCCTATGATATCCTCAGCCAGAAATTCCCCTTGGATTTCTTCAACCTTTTCAGGAGAATTGTGAGCTAAGTGATTAGCAATTGCTCTTCGCTTTACAGACTTCTGAGTCACATATTTAATACCAAATTCTGACAAGAGAAGAACCCATTTAGCCATCTTCCCATATTGCACCGGCTTCTCAATTAGATATTTCAAAGGGTCCATTCTTGCAATCAACAAGACCTTGAAAGCAAGCATGTAATGTCTGAGTTTTCGAGTTGCCCATACAAGCACTACATATGTTTTCTCAAATGGTGACTACTTCTCTTCATAATCCAACATCTTCTTGCTAATATAATAAATTGCATTCTATTTCTAGACTCTTCTAGGTACTGAGCAAGTAAGGCTTCCATTGCTATATCTGTGATTGTGCGATATAACAATAATGGCTTTTTAGGTACCGGTGGAACCAATATTGGTGGCTTCATCAAATAACTCTTAATCTTCTCAAAGGCTTCTTGGCATTGCTCATTCCATACCATGGGAATTTCTTTCTTGAGCAGTCGAAAAAGTGGCTCACGTGTCATGGTGAGCTAGGCTATGAATCTGCTTATGTATTGTATCCTCCCTAAAAACCCTCAGATCTCCTTCTCAATTCTCGAAGGCTTCATCTCCACAATTGCCTTGACCTTGTTAGGATCTACTTCAATTCCCCTCAAACTTACCATGAATCCTAATAGTTTCCCGGATGTCATGCCGAAAGTACACTTTTTTGGATTCAAACGCAACTTATAAAATTGGATTCTTTCAAAGAACTTTCGTAAAGCTGGTATGTGCCCTTCACCGTTTTTGGAATTCACTATCATTTCATCCACATAAACTTATACTTCTTTGTGTATCGAATCATGCAACAGAGTAGTGGCTGCACACTGGTAAGTGGCACTAGCATTCTTAAGGCCAAATGGCATGACCTTATAGCAATACGTCCCCCATGGAATAATAAAAGAGGTCTTCTCCATTTATTTGGAACCATCATTATCTGATTATATCCCGAAATGTCATCCATAAATGATAGCTAGGCAAGTCCTGTTGTGTTATCAACTAGGATATCAATATGAGGGAAGGTAAAATCATCTTTCAAGCTAGCTTTTTTAAGGTCTCTAAAGTCTACACACATTCTCACCTTCCCGTCCTTCTTCGGCACTGGAATCACATTAACTAACCATTATGGGTAGTTGACCACCCTAAAAAATCCTGCATTGTATTGTTTCTTAACTTCTTCTTTAATCTTGAGAGTCCACTCTGGCTTTATCCTTTTCAGGCTCTGCTTGACTAGCTTTATGGCTAGATCTGTTGGAATGCCATGTTGCACTATATCTATATCAATCCCAGGCATGTCTTCGTATGACCATGCAAATACCTCTTTGAATTCGTTCAACAGTGCGACTAATGCATATCTCTCAGAGGAGGCTAAGGTATCACCCATTTGTACCATCTTAGGTTCATCATCAGTTCCCAGGTTAATAGGTTGGGTTTCTTCTTTTATAGGTTCTACATGCCCTTGTTTTAATTCCACATTATTAAAAGTTTCTTTACCAGTATCCAAAATAAAAACATTCAAAGCCAAAAATAAGCAGAATCAAAAATCACATTATGAGGAATAGAAACATAGTCACAAACAAACTCAACAGGATCAATACTAGCATAAACAGACTCAATAGGGATAGAGATAATGTTTTTGCAAGAGTGAGTGGTTCAATGGTCTTGATCTTCTCCATAGAGTCTTCCATGGGGTGGGCAGCTCCTTCCCATGCCTAATTCTTCAACTCAATAGTGACTTCGACAATGGTAGCTGGTTCCCAATAAGTCCCTTCTTCCCTCAGCATCAGTACCCTGGGGTTTTTATCCATATAATATGTGCTTTCACCATCAACTTCCATATCTATGGGCTTGCTCGATACATAGGCATCTAGGCGTTCTATGCTATCCATCCACTCTCCAAATAGATCTTACTTCCTTTTATTGCTTGGGCGGATGTATTAGGGGAAGTATTCTGATTCGTTCCCTTCCATTCTCTCATCCTCATCTTCAAGATTCTCTAGAGTAATGTTTTTGAAGCTATGGATCATTAGCTTTCTGTCCAATGTCACCAATCTAGCATCTATTTCATCTTCTTCCTCAGTGTATAGGGTCAATGAGCCAAGTTCTAAATTATGGAATGACTTTAACACAAGAATTTCTCCACCATGCTTGTCATATCAATCTTGAACTGGCATCAGCAATACAATTCCAATCTGAAGGTCACCCTTCAGCCTCTACATCCTCATCCTCGGCTTCTGCATCATCCTCTATGTCCTCATCCTTAGCTTTTGCATCATTCTCTATTTCTCCATCATAGTAATCCACATCATCATCAATCTAGTCTTCACAAAAGATCCCCTATCTTCATCCTCTCTATCACTAGGGAGTTCTCCCCTATCATTTCCACTATCTTGGTTATCATAATCTTCACTACTGCTCTTTTCACTATCACTATCATTGCTGTTATTGTCCCCACTATCTCCGCTGTCACTATCGCTGCAAGGATCACTATTATCACTTTCACTGTTGCTACCTTCATCATCATCACTAGGGGTTTCTACCCCTTCCTCATTTTCCTCATCTGTTCTTGCGTCATATGAGTTTTTAAAGGCATGTTGGCAAGCCTCCTAGTACTCTTCTTCCTTTATATTGTAGATAGCATCTCCCAAAAGCGTAGTCATTACTTTAGGATCCATATAATCAGCCCAATTAGTCGAAACCCAATTTGAGTCTTCCTTTTCAATTCTGGGAGTTTGTTGTCACAATCAAAGAATATCTCAAATCCAGGCACCATTTTTTTCAACTCAGGATCGTATCTCAGTTCAAGGAATCCCCAATAACGTCGATTATCTCTAGCTTTGACAAACTTTCCGTTCAATGCGGGAATGTAAGGTTTTAGGGGTTTTAAGGGCTAAGGAAGTTCCTTTGCTTTAACCTTTGCATGGGTCATCCTCCTCACTTCCATTTATAACAGGTCATCATCTATAGGTTTTTAACCTAGTCCAAAAGGTGGTGTGGCAGTAGGAATTGTCGGAACTTGAGTAGTTGCCTCTTTCACAGTCTTCTCTAAGTTTATCCCTGGAAAATAATTCATTTTTCTCATAATTGCCACCACATTGTTATTGCTGTCGAGATCAAAGTTCATGGGAATCTTTTCAACCACTTCTTTGCTTCTTTCAAATCTAGGTTTCTCAATCTCAAAGCCATCCAGGGTTAATGGCTCCTTCTCAAAATTTATACCAAAAATGGGTTTTGGTATGGTCAAAGTATCGCCATATATGCTATCTATGACTCCTTCATGCAGAAACAAAACCTTTTGGTATAGGGATGAAGGTACGGCCTCTGTATTGTGGATCTATGGTTGTCCAAGGAGCATATTGAAGCATGAAACTATATTCATCACTTGGAATTATACTTTCTTAATCATTGGCCCTATGGTGAGCTCTAGTGTCACAGTTCCTAAAACCTCCCTTCTACTATTGTGATACGCTCTCACATGCTGATCAATTGGCACAAAATCCTCAATGCACAAGCCTAGGCAGCTTGCGGTCTTTAAAGGACACACATTCAAGGCACTTGCATCATCAATTAAGACCATTAGGATCCTCTTGCCTTTGGCATCTACAGTAATGTGCAATGGGTCATTGTGGTGCTTCCCCTTCTTTGCCAAATCTTTGTCTGAATAGGTGATGTGCATGAAATATATACAATAAAGTACTCACATATCTACATATTTAGGCTTACTTTTATGTTATTTTGTGATTGATTATATAATATCTTTGTGTTGTAGGTAACAAGGGCTTTACATGCAAAATGGGGCTAGGCCAATTGAATCAAGCCAACTTACATCCAGCCATGCATGAATTCAAGAAAAGACCAACCCAATGAAATTTAAGTCCAATTGGAGTAAGGAATCAAAGGAAATTTGCACCAAATCCAAGTCCAATTCGGATTAGGATTCCAGACTGCACATCAGTTAGTATTTTTGGCATAACTTTCGGCTCAGATGTCCAATCGAGATGATTCAAGTTGGGCTGGAACTTTAACTTAAAGGGCTACAACTTTGTAGTTTACCAAAAGTCCAAATTCTGACGTTAAATGGGCCAAAATAGTCGGTTAAGTGAAGCCTAAAAATCTGGGATTTTCTCCAAACGAGAATTCAACTTGTAATAGGATTCCTTGACCTATTTAAGGGCTCTTTAGGGCAAAATTCATGGAGGCTAGTGCTAGGGCTGAGGAGGCTGGAACATGTAGAGGCTGCGGCTAGGACTGGTGCGTAGGAGCAGAACGTGTTCTTTTTGTCTATGGCTTTTCTCTAGCACTGTGACTATTTCTTTCTCTATTCTATTTGTTTAGTTTAATGATTAGTATTTTATTTTTATGTTTTCTTTCAATTACTATGAGTAGCTAAATTTATAATTAGGGTTGAGGATGAAATCTTGTTAAGGATTATTAGTAATATTTATGTGATTTGATTTTTCTCACAATAATTGTTCTTTAATGATTTAAATTGTTCTTGCTTCATATCAATTGACTAAGATGAGATTCTAGATATGAGTTCAATCATGTTTTTCTCATGATTTAGGATTTGTCTTAATTAATTGAATGCTTGGTTTATTAATTCTTGATTATAAAATCGGATATATCTTGTGATTTGTTTGACTATGGATACAATTTATGATTTGATTTTATACTTAAGAAGCGAAGAAGAACATGCTTTTGATTTTTAAAATAAGGGTTTAAATGATGATATTTTCCATGATAACAAGATTGATTTCTAGATTATCATGTAATGAGTTGGGAAAAATTAATGATCATAAATATATGCTAATATGACTTACAAGGCGGATTCCAAAACCTTAATTCCTTTCTCTTGATTGTTTACATCTTTTTATTACTTTATATATTTTTCTTAGTTTAACTATTTGCTTAATTTTATTAATTGCTTAGTTTATATTATTGTAACCAACCAATTTTTATTTAAACTAGATTAGGATTAATTTGGTTAAGGTTTAATTAATTTTCCTACATTCATATAAGTCTCTGTGGGTTCGACCTCGTTCTTGTCCAACTATATTTCGGTACGGTTCGTACACTTGCGAGTATTTTAAAATTTCACAACAAGTTTTTGGCGCCGTTGCCGGGGGACTTGGTTAGGAAAATAAATTAGGTCTCAATTGAATTTTTCCTTCTACTAGTTGTAGTTATTTTTTTTTTAAATAGAAAAAAAAAGAAACAAAAAAAAAATTTATTTCTTTGTGCTTGGTGTATGAGAACTTGGATACGTGATAAAGAAAATCGTCTTGTTAGTTTTGATTATTCATCCACAATGGGAGAAACTGGAGATGATTCAAAAACTCTTAGGGAGTTGTTCTCACCTATAACCACCAACCCTCCATCTTGCATAGTATTGCCTGCAACCACTGCTGCACATTTTGAGTTAAAGCCACAGATAATCCACCTTCTTCCTACTTTTCATGGATTGGATAGAGAAGATCCTTATATGCATGTGAAGGATTTTCTTGAGATTTGTGCTACTTGTAAGTTTCAGAATTTCACTGATGACTCTATTCGCTTGCGTTTATTCCCTTTTTCCTTGAAGGATAAGGCAAAAGCATGGCTTAATTCTTTGTCACCTGGATCTATCACTTCATGGGAATTGTTGGTCACAAAATTCCTCTCTAAATTTTTCCCAATGGCCAAGACCAATGCTTTGAGGAGAGAAATTGCAGATTTTTATCAGGATGAACAAGAGAATTTTTATGAGAGTTGGGAGAGATTTAAGGACTTGATCTTAAAGTGTCCTCATCATGGTTTTGAAACATGGAGACTAGTACAATATTTTTATAATGGTTTGACTCAAACAAATCGTAACATGATTGAGTCCATGAATGGTGGTGGATTTTTGAGTCTTGTAGATGATGAGGCATACAAATTTCTTGAGAATTTTTCTGAAAGTTTACAACAATGGGATTTTTCCAATCGTAAAGAGAGATGTGCCCCTGCAATTAAGAAAGGAGGATTGTATGAAGTCAATGAAGATTTAGACATAAAAGCTAGGTTGGACAATCTCACTCGTAAGGTTGAAGCTTTAGCTTTAGGTAGAGGGATGAATTCTGTCAATCAAGTTCAAAGTGAAACATGCTCTATTTTTGCTAGTCCTATGCATACAACACAAATGTGTCCTTCTGCAGCTGGGTACCCTGATTTTTATGCTGAGCAAGCAAATGCACTGAATAATTATGGAAAACCATTTGCTAGTCCATTTTCAGAGAGATACAATCCAAATTGGAGGAACCATCCTAATTTCTCATGGAGGCAAAGTCAGCCTCCCACAAATGTAGGTGGACAACAAGTGCATCAACAAAGTCAATTTCGTCCACCTACTCAAGCATATCCTCCCATTCCTCAATCAACACCTCAGTTTGTAGCACCACCAAGACCACAATCATCTTTGGAGGAGTCTCTCAAAACTTTCATGCAATCAACTAGCCAAGCCATTCAAGAGATAAAAAGTTCCACCCATTTGAATACTCAAGCTATTTCGAAGTTGGAAAGTCAAGTTGGCCAATTAGCAACCCAAGTTGGAGAGAGGGAAAAAGGAAAGTTTCCTAGTCAACCTATACCTAACCCAAAAGGGCAGTATGCAATTAATGGTTCTTCTAGTTCTACTCATGCACATGAATCTGTTCAGTCTATTACTACCCTTAGGTCTGGTAAGCAAGTTGATAATCAAGTGAAAATGCCAGAAGTGGAGGATGATGAAAATATTGTGTTAAAGGAAAAAGGAACTCATAGTTCACATGATGATCATAGAGAAAAGAAGGACAACCCACCCGCCACTCCAATTCAGGATCTTAATTCTCCCCTTGATAGGAGGTTTGTTCCTAAAGCTCCATTTCCTCAAAGGTTAATCAGTCCTCGGAAAAGTGCACAATTTGGAGACATTTTAGAGGTTTTTAAGCAAGTGCAAATTAATATTCCATTTCTTGATGCAATTCAGCAAGTTCCTGCTTATGCCAAGTTTTTGAAAGATCTTGTGACAATGAAGAGAAAGACAAATGTCCCTAAAAAGGCATTTTTGACCGAGCAAGTTAGTTCAATCATTCAGAATAAATATCCAGTGAAATGTAAGGACCCTGGATCTCCTACAATTTCATGCAGGATTGGGGATCATCTCATTGAGCGAGCTTTGCTAGATTTGGGGGCAAGTGTGAACCTAATGCCATATTCAGTATACTTACAGCTAGGTTTGGGGGAGTTGAAACCCACAACCATGACACTTCAATTAGCTGATAGGTCTGTGAAAATCCCTAGAGGTATTGTTGAGGATGTGCTGATTAAGGTGGATGCGTTCTATTTTCCTGTTGATTTTGTTGTGTTAGACACTGAGCCTGCTCTAAATGCCAGTACACAAATCCATGTCATTTTGGGTCGCCCTTTCTTAGCCACATCCAATGCTTTGATCAATTTTCGGAGTGGTGTGATGAAGATTTCTTTTGGGAATATGACTGTTGAGCTTAATATTTTTGACATAAGTAAGCAAGTACTAGACAATGAGGATATATGTGAGGTTAACATGATTGGGAGCCTAGTCCATGATACTTTCCTACAATCAAGTTGTGAGGATCCCCCAAACACTTGCTTAACCCGTTTTGATTGCAATTTGGATACTGAGAAATCAATTGAGGAGGTCAATGCATTGTTGGATTCTGTTCCTCTCTTAAGTATTGATAGCTGGCAGCCAAAAGTGGTCCGTTTCTCACTTTCTTCATCCCCATTCCCATCTATTGTAGAACCACTAAAGTTGGATGACTTTTGGGAACACCAATTGATAAGTATACTTCAAGAGCATAAGGAAGCTATAGGTTGGAGAATTGCTGATATTAAGGGTATTAGTGCTTCTGTGGTTATGCAAAGAATTCACTTGGAAGACACTACTAAAGCTTCTCAACATGTTTTTGACCCAGGTAAGTTACAATATCATTGGACTAGTCCATTCATAATATGAATTATTTATCTCCATGGTGTTGTTGGGGTTTGGATGGTCCTGTTTATCAGGATTGATCTCCAGTTGTGTTCAATCTTTTTGCAAAAAAAAAAAAAAAAATTTCTTTTTTATTTTCTGATTTTAGATTAATCTTTGTGTTTATGTTCTTGTTTCATTTTATTTTCTTTTGTTCTAGCTGATATTTGACAGAAAATTAAAATCTATAACAATCAGCTTGATTAAGGTACGTCTCCTCCTTCTCTTTACCTTACTTTTCCTACTTGAGTTTCTCATGTTGCATATTCATATTTTGCTCTCTTTCCATTCAAGACATATATTTGAGAGTATCATTTTTAACATTGAGGACAATGTTTGGTTTAGGTTTGGGGGGGATGCATATAGATTTCTATCTTTTTGTTTTGTTTAGTTGTGTTAAAAAAAAAAAAAAAAAAAAAAACTTTTGCCTAGCTTGAGGTTTATGTTTTGAGTTCATTATACTACTCTTGCTTAAAGAATTTCATTGCTTTCATGCTCAATTCATTGCACATGTACGTAGCCACTCAGACACAACTTGTTGTTGAAGGATAAAAATGATTAGAAAATCTTGATGATAACAATGTGGAGACTGTAACCCCTGTGAGTTTTGAGCCAATCATTATTTTTGGAGGGTTATTTATTGTTTTTAATCTTAAAGTTCATTTGGAAGTGCGTAACATATTTCCCTTGTTGTAGTCTCATTGTTCTTTCTTTTGGCCAATATATAAAAAAAAAAAAAATGATTTTATGCCACACTTGAATCTTTTGAAGTCATTGATATTGAATGAACTATACTAGTCTTTGAGAGATGAGATTAGGCCATTTTTGTCTACTTTGAGCCATATATGTGTTTTTCTTTTTCTATACATTATCGCTAGTCACCCCGTTGAGCCTTTTAATTAGCCTTTCTTTCTTAAAGCCCTTTTCCATAGTGTTTCAAGATGGAATTTGATCAGTTTGTTTCAATGTGGTGGTTTGTGCGAGAATTCAAAGAAGAAAAAAAAAAAGAATTGGAAAAAAAAAAAGAAAAAAAATTCAAAAAAAAAAAAAAAAAAGAAAAGAAGAAAATAAAAAGGGTTCTCATCAAATTTTGAGAAGTGAAATGTAAGGAAGGAGTACTACTTTGAAGAAGAAGAGTTGAAAAAAAAAAATGCTGAATGAATATTCCAAAAAGAGTTGACATTCCGACAAATCTTGAAACACTTCTTATATTTACCTTCACCCATTTTTATTTCATTCCCTTTACTTTTACCTTACATTACGTCCCAATAAAGTCCTTATTTGATCTTGAAGATTGTGTAGTTCAGATATTGACATGACTGAGAAGAAAAAGGTGTGGTATGAATATTTTTGGCATCCTTTCATGAGACTACTTGTTCTTTCTTGATTAAGCGTTTTTCATGGGTTTTATATGTGAGATATTTGATTTTGCTTACATTACTTCGCTCACATATATTGTTGAGAGTGTAACACCCCATTTCAGAGTGATTTCATTTGTTGAGTGATAACACTAGAAAGATTTGAGTTGAAGCATATTTTCAAATAGAGATTCGAGTCAAGTTTATTCTAAAACTAAGAGTATGTTTGGGTTGGCTACCACTTTTCACTCACATTGAGTTTTGATGGCATGAGAAATTTCTTTAGCATTTATAGTGTTTTTGAACTTGAACTAATCCTCTTTGCAAAAGGCAATTGAAAAAAAAAAAAAATGATGATTTTCTTTGTTTTGTTTAGTTATTTATTTATTTGTTTTTTTTTTTTTTTTTTTTTTAGTATTCAATCTCAGAATTTTGTGGGTAAATTCCCTGCAAACCCTCACGAGACTACAACTTGTCCACTAGTGTAAGCTAGGGGTTTAAAGGCTTGTTGCATATGCTAAATGCAATTGAAAATTCCAGCGAAAGTGGATTAGTTAGGATTTCCTTTTTCTTTGTTTTTAACTTCTTTGTTTTGTTTTACTCTTTATCTGTTTTGCTCGAGGACTAGCAAAATGTAGGTTTGGGGGTATTTGATGTGCATGAAATATATACAATAAAGTACTCACATATCTACATATTTAGCCTTACTTTTATGTTATTTTGTGATTGATTATATAATATCTTTGTGTTGTAGGTAACAAGGGCTTTACATGCAAAATGGGGCTAGGCCAATTGAATCAAGCCAACTTACATCCAGCCATGCATGAATTCAAGAAAAGACCAACCCAATGAAATTTAAGTCCAATTGGAGTAAGGAATCAAAGGAAATTTGCACCAAATCCAAGTCCAATTCGGATTAGGATTCCAGACTGCACATCAGTTAGTATTTTTGGCATAACTTTCGGCTCAGATGTCCAATCGAGATGATTCAAGTTGGGCTGGAACTTTAACTTAAAGGGCTACAACTTTGTAGTTTACCAAAAGTCCAAATTCTGACGTTAAATGGGCCAAAATAGTCGGTTAAGTGAAGCCTAAAAATCTGGGATTTTCTCCAAACGAGAATTCAACTTGTAATAGGATTCCTTGACCTATTTAAGGGCTCTTTAGGGCAAAATTCATGGAGGCTAGTGCTAGGGCTGAGGAGGCTGGAACATGTAGAGGCTGCGGCTAGGACTGGTGCGTAGGAGCAGAACGTGTTCTTTTTGTCTATGGCTTTTCTCTAGCACTGTGACTATTTCTTTCTCTATTCTATTTGTTTAGTTTAATGATTAGTATTTTATTTTTATGTTTTCTTTCAATTACTATGAGTAGCTAAATTTATAATTAGGGTTGAGGATGAAATCTTGTTAAGGATTATTAGTAATATTTATGTGATTTGATTTTTCTCACAATAATTGTTCTTTAATGATTTAAATTGTTCTTGCTTCATATCAATTGACTAAGATGAGATTCTAGATATGAGTTCAATCATGTTTTTCTCATGATTTAGGATTTGTCTTAATTAATTGAATACTTGGTTTATTAATTCTTGATTATAAAATCGGATATATCTTGTGATTTGTTTGACTATGGATACAATTTATGATTTGATTTTATACTTAAGATGCGAAGAAGAACATGCTTTTGATTTTTAAAATAAGGGTTTAAATGATGATATTTTCCATGATAACAAGATTGATTTCTAGATTATCATGTAATGAGTTGGGAAAAATTAATGATCATAAATATATGCTAATATGACTTACAAGGCGGATTCCAAAACCTTAATTCCTTTCTCTTGATTGTTTACATCTTTTTATTACTTTATATATTTTTCTTAGTTTAACTATTTGCTTAATTTTATTAATTGCTTAGTTTATATTATTGTAAACAACCAATTTTTATTTAAACTAGATTAGGATTAATTTGGTTAAGGTTTAATTAATTTTCCTACATTCATACAAGTCTCTGTGGGTTCGACCTCGTTCTTGTCCAACTATATTTCGGTACGGTTCGTACACTTGCGAGTATTTTAAAATTTCACAACAATAGGAAATGGTAAGTTCCCTACTTACAGACCCAATCATGACATTCAGATCTTGAGAAGTAGTGGTTGTAGGGACTTAGATTTGATCAAGGAAGTCTACCAGATTCTGGCGGTGCTTATATGAGACCATGAGTAAACCCCGTAAATATATATTGGCTTGCGTCTTTTGCCATTGCTTGAGGACCTCATCCTCTTCATTGGGTAGACTTGTTCAAGGCCTCTATTGGATTGCCTGTCTCCAAATGTGGGGGTTTGAAATGTCTCCCCCCTTATGATGTGGGCAATTTTTTATGGGTCATTTGATTCAGTGTCTTAAGGTTTGAAGTGTATCTTCTTCTATGTGGGTGTTGGATCATTTGATTGGGGTTTGAAGTGTCTCCCCCCATGAAGTATACTTACTCCATATATCATACGCTATAGCAAACGTCATACCCATTAGCTTTTCCAAAGTCACAATAAAGCATTTAGGTAGGTCATAGATTAACTTAGATGGGTCCTCTTCTCCTTCTCATTTAGACATCAAACAATTACTCCTTGGTTCTTTCCCAAAATTATGGTTGGGCAAGGGGTTATTGGTGATACTGGGCCTTATAGGTGGTGCAATCACCTTAGTTTCTATTAAATCTTGGATTGCATGACAAAGGTTATAACACCTGTCAGTGTCATGGCCTGAGCCTTGGTGGTAGGCACACCTTTTACTCACATCAAACCTTACAGTAATAGGTTTGGGACTGGTTTTGGGTCTAAGGGTTTTAGTACCCCTTTTCCTTCAATTTTTCAAACACTTGATTCATTGACATATACAACTCATGAATTCCCTCTTAGGCGGCGACCCTTGTGATATTTGTACTAGGGCAATAAGTTGGTAGGGATCATTTTTATATATATTAGAAACGTTTGTAGTTTTGGAACTAGACCCAAAATTCGTTTTAAACTTAGGTGCATCTTCATTTTTTATGGTTCCATTATTTATGCATCCTCAATTTGGGTGCTAGCAGCAATTAAAGCTTTAAAATTCGGAAAGTACTGAGTAGATAAATATTTATGGTATATAGGTAACAAGTTTTTTACAACCATGGTTAATTGCTCTTCTTCATTCGGCTTATTCATCATCTGTGGGGCTTTAGACCTCCACTTGGCAATGAAGTCAGAAAAGAACTCTTTTGGCTCTTATTTAGTGGTCTCTAAATCTCTCATTGTCATGTCCACTTTTATATTTTACCTGTACTAGTTGTGAAACTCCCTACAAATGTCTTCCCAATTTCTTGCTCTATTGTCTTCAACATAAATGAACCATCTGAGAGCAGCCCCAGTCAAGGTGTTTTGGAACACTTGTGTCGACATTTCTTTAGTAGCTCCTAGGGCCTACATAGCCCTCATGTACATCTTTAGGTGGGATTTGGGGTAGCCTGTGCCATTGAACTTGTCCAAGATCGACATCTTGCATCTTGCGGGCCCTTTTGATCATCTCCTCCATCTTACTTATCTTTTCATTAATCTTCTTCTCACTATTCAAGATAGGGGGATTCTGATCAGTCTTGTTTTCCTCTTGGAAACCCTTCAGGTTCTGAAATTACTGTACAATAAGATTCATGTCTTCCCTTAACTGAATCTGGCATGCCATCATAGTGTTTAGTAGCTCTTGAGTGTTCATTGGCTCTTTAGTGTTTGGGTGCTCTTCCCATTCTACCATAGGGACAGAGTCTTCGAATTTCTTATGGCTTGGGCTATCTTGCAAGTCGAACACAGGGTTGAGATGTTGTAACTATGGAGTACCTTCTATACTTACGGGCTTCAGTATGGTGATAGGCTTGGAATTGGAACTGCTAGGTTGGCTAGGGATGGCAATCCAAACCCAACCCATGGATACCCGACCCGAACTGACCCTAATGGGTCGGATTTTACTCGGTTCGATTAAAAATAGGGTCGGGTATGGGTTTAAAACAGAAAAACTTGAAACGAGTTCGAGTCGGGTCTGAATTTTGGAAAAAACCTGGCCCGAACCCGGACCTAACCTAACCCGTTTAAACTTAAAAGAAAATTACTAAAATACCTACCTATATATATTTCACTTATAGCAAACCCTAAATCCCTAACCCTATTTTCATTTCTCTGAACCTCTCTTAACTCAAGCCAAGCCACACGGTCACACCCAACTATGGAGTCCCTTTCTGAAGCTCTGATGTCTCTCAGTGCTCTCACCTCATTTTCTCTCAAGCCAAGCCACACGGTCTCACCCAATCACCCTCACTCACACTCTTATTCACTCATCGACCCACCCTCACCTTCACTCTCATCACGTGGTGGTTGATATTTACTAAGGAGAAGCACGGACGTTAGATCGGAGAGAGATGTGCAAGGTTTAGGCCGTGACATTGATGGTTGTAACCATCGCTGACCCACCCTCTCCTCTCCCACTCTCACTCACTCTCAATCTCACCGCCACCCAATTGCCCAAGCTCTCACTGCCGGTGCAATCATTCTCCATCGGTCCAAGCTCTCACTCACTCTCAATCATTCTCCGCCGGCTAGTCTAAGGTCTGTCACCAGCCACAATCAAACGATCAAGCACCTCGCCCGTTACAGATCCATAATCGATGTGGTTTGGGATTTTTTCTTTTCGTAATTTTGTGTGCAAAATTTGGGTTTGGGTTTGGGTTTTTTTTTTTTTTTTTTTTTTTTTTTTTTGTGAACCAAATTTGTAGGGTTTTCTTGGTGTTTTGTTGCTGGGATTTTCAGATTTGCTAATTTTGTTTCTGGGATTTGTTGGATTTTTTGTTCAGATTGGTTTGTTAGATCTTGGCATCTGTTTGGATAGCAAGAAAATTGCCAAGAAAATTGAATGATTCCCAAGAAAATTACATTATATTCTACGATTTGTGATTCTAGGTTTGTAGAGATTTTTGGGTTTGTGATTTTGGCCCAAGGCCTATAGGGCCCAGCAGGGTGAGTCTGGGCCTCGGGAAAAAAATCCATTTGATAAACAGGCCGGGTCTGAGTATGAAAAAACTCGGCTCGAACTCGACCCGTTGCCATTCCTAAGGTTGGCTGTTGTTTTTAGATTCTCTTTTGGAGTCTTCCCTCTGATCTTGACCAAATTATCCCCTAAGAAAAGGCTTGGTTGGGTCAAATAAAGCTAGGTCCCCATCTATATCAATCTATCAACCAAACAAACACACACGGAATGCAATGCAATTTTAACATGGACCGGCCTAAGGACAGGTTCTAAGTCATTCCATTGTAGGGTGGGTTTGTTGTTTTATTGTTTCCTATAGCTAGGATGTTATACCTCCTAATACGACGAACATCATGTTGGTCCAAACAGCATGGTAGCTTCCCTTTTTAGGATTATGTGTGGAGTCGCCACTTATTTTTTGTTACAAAAAATAAGAAAAAAGAAAGAAAATACATGTAATACATATTTGAATAAAACAACTTCTCATTTATTTAAATGAATTACAATTTAATAAAATGAAATATGCATGGCTTTGTTTCCTAGATTACAATCTAGTAAAAAATTACAAAGCTTTGTTTCCTAAATTACAATCTAAAAAAGGAAAATTACAAGGCTTTGCTTCCTAGATTACAATCTAAAAAGGAAAAGGATAATGCATTATCTACGAACCAAAATCAAGATTCGGGGGCTAGGTTACAGAATGGGAAAATGTTAGGCACCTATTCTGCCCAAATGAAGTCTAGTCTTCTAGACTCTAAATGACCATTTATATACCCATTGAAATGATGCATGACATTACAATTACGTATTGAAATTCCTAAATTTAAGATTAATTCACTCTTTAAGGATTCAAAATCTGCAATTTTTATTTAAGAAATACAAAAATTGTTGGTATTTTGTATTGAAGAGAACATTTTTTTATTATAAAAAATTTCAGATCTGTATTTTAGGAAAATACAGATTAGTATTAATAGGTAGAAAAATTCAAACCTGTTTTTAATGAAAATACAGACCAGATTTGTGTGCAAAAAAATTCATATCAGTATTTAATAAAAATATAGATTTGTTTTTATGTGCAGAAAAATTTCAAATTTGTATTTAATGAAAATATAAATCAGCTTTTTTATGCCAAAAAATTTCAGATTTGTATTTAATGAAAATGCAGATATGTTTTTATGTGCAGAAAAAATTGAAAATCTATATTTAATGAAAATACAAATAAGTTTTTATTTAGAAAAAAAATGTAGATCTGTATTTAATGAAAATCCAAATCAGTTTTTTATTCCAAAAAAAAAAAAAAATTCAGATCCGTATTTAATGAAAATACAGATCAATTTTTATTTAAAAAAAATTCAGATCTGTATTTAATGAAAATACGATTTAGTTTTTATTTATAAAAATTTTAAGATCTGTATTTAATGAAAATACAGATCATTTTTTATTTAGAAAAATTTTCAGATGTAAATTTTCAGAGTTCTTCAAAGAGAAACAAATTTTTAAGGACTTAGGTGAAACCTCTTAACGAAAAAGAAGTTCCTGATGCAAGGCTTCCAGAGCTTCTTTAACGTAAGAGGAGAGAGAAGTCAGAAAAAGGAGTCCTAATTTCTAATGTTTTTCCCCTATTTAAAGAGGTTGGATGCTTGAAAAATAAGCTGAATAATATCATATACGAATTTTGGTTCAATTTGGACTCTTTTTTAGGGATTTTCTAATTTGGGAATTGCGCCTAGACGTATTTTTAACTCGTGTTCTAAAATTAATCCCTTTTATTTTTATAATCAGGTATTTAAAACAATAATTATCTTATAGATAAATATTCTAAAAAAACTTAATTATCAATAATTTTCCATTATTATCTGATTATCCATTTTATTCTTGTGCAACTAGGCTTATTTCTAACAAAAACCAACAATCAATCACAAAATTATTTAATTAATTTCAATTGTTTAACTAGTCAAAATTAATTTTAATTAATCATGTGATCGGTTCCATCTAAACAAAATGCATGTAGAATGTGGACGTTTGTTCTTGTGATATCTTTCAATCTGACAGTTCAATTTGAGAATCAGGCATACCGTCACGACCATTAGAATCTCAAGATCATTCTTATGATATGAAATGAATGAATTAATGCATGTAATGTGACTATGATTTTTGGGTATATGAAATGGTCGTTTTAGCCATCTTCTGAACTTAATTTATGGGTGCAAAATCGAGTGTTTACAAGGGTGTTTTGTGAAAAATTAGCTTTTGGTTCACTATTTTCAAGCGAATCTTAGGTTTTTCCCCGTGGGATTTCTGTCTTTCAAAAATGTACCATGTAAGGCTTTTTACAGTTGAAAACATGGGCTTTGGAATGGCTCCAGACAATGCAGAATTCATTGCAAACCTCAGCCATTATTGCATAAAACTTGTCTTTCTTATGCTTCTGAAACCCTAGTTGCGTACAAAGGAATGTGCTTACGTATGCATGCTTTAGCTTGCATACGCAGGCCAAGACCCACGTATACAAGCCGAGGGCCACTTTGGTCATTTTATTTTCAAAAATAGATTTTTACCCATTTAAAAGGTTATATTTTTCATTTTAACACTCCTTAAGTCAATTTAATATCTGATTGGGCTCTAAGCTAGCCTTGGGCCTTAGAGTTCGAGCATCATTGGGGAATGGGGGCCAAATCGTAAGGGTTACAAAATACGGTGTCTATAGATGCCCCTCTTTTGATTCATGTGCTTTGCTAATGGAATCAAAAGAATAAGAGACAAAACATTTTGTTTCGATGTACAGCTTAGGCCCAACCCACGCACACAACACACATCACGCATACATGGGGCGGGGTGCAACTCTAAAGAGCTACGTGGGATTCGTATGTCTGAAGTCCCACCTTTATTGCTCGGGAAACGAGCAACAACAATTTCACCATCCCATAACCTATTTTGCCACTTGCAAGCAAATGGCAAGTGACTCATTATCCTAAAGTCACCTAAAAAGAAAAAAGAAAACAAACAAAGGGTGCTCCTATGAGCTAACCCAACAAATAACAAAAGGATATAGTCTATGTGATGTTTATCTGAGGCTATTGCCTCAAACTTCTTTGGGTGACTTGTTCCTCTTGTCTTATTCACTTCTTTCTCTACCTTTTCGGGTGAGGCTCTTGTCGTAGGTTGACCTTGGTCTCTTTCTTTATCATTATCTCTGCCTTTTTCTACCATGCCTGCATGTTCAATTCTAAGAGGATATGTGCACGAGTAGTCTTGGTTGTTGAATCCACTAGGAATGGTGGAAAAACCCAATAAGGAGTAGGTATGTATGGGGAGGAATCTTCTACCTCTCATGACTTGCATGGGGATGAGAAACTCGCTAAGGAGCAATATGGATGGACTCGCTGAGGAGCAGTGTAGATTTGTGATCCACTAGGGAAGAATCTTCTGCTTCGTTAATGGTTCACTGAGGATTTTGAGGAAGAATCTTCTGCTTCCTTGCAAGGGATTTTTGGTGTATAGGACTCACTGGGGAAGAATCTTTTGCTTCCTTATTGGGGATATTTTAGGGAAGAATCTTCTACTTCCTCACTGGGATTGTTTTCATGTGCTTGGGTCCATCAGGGAAGAATCTTCTGCCTCCTCCATAGGGATGATGCTTGATATGCTTGAACTATTAAGGAAGAGTCTTCTGCTTCCTCTATGATGATGTTTGATAGGTTTGATCTATTTGAGGAAGAATCTTCCGGTTCCTTCTTGAGGATAGTGTTCTTAAGATGCGTGATTTGCTAGGGAAGAGTCTCTGCTTCCTTCATGGGGATGGTGTTTTCAATGTGCTTGAACCACTAAGGATGGTCCTCGATGTGCTTGATCCATTGGGGATTGTTTTTGATGTGCTTGATCGGGGGAAGAGTCTTCTACTTCCTTTACCATACACTAGGAAGTCCTTTGATAATTTTGTGCCTTAATTGGGGTAATCTTGAGATGTTCCTTTTTTTGAAAGGATTTTTCTTTTAACTATTCATGACTAAACTGCACATAGTTTAGTGGTGAGGCCTAAACTACACGTAGTTTAGCCATCAGGTATGTTCCCGACTTTTCATTTTTCCTAACGGTTACCAACCGTTTCTTTTTCTTCTTCATTATTTTCGTCTCCCTCATCTCTTCACATTCTTCATAACTCTTCTTTCTATTTTTCTCTCTACCAAAACCTCCTTCTCCTCTCTCTTTCTCTCACTTTCTAACTCTCATTTTCCCCAAACCCTCTCACTTTCTCATTTTCTCTCATTCTCTTATCATCTTCTCCAATGGCACCCAAGGCCAAGAAGTCCTCCTACATCCTATCTTCTAATGCATTCCACCTCACCCGCTGGAGTGGAGCAATGAGGTTAGTGGGGTCTCCACCATTGACATACTATCTAGAGAATCACA
The DNA here is from genome assembly GCF_932294415.1 of Quercus robur. Lineage (NCBI taxonomy): Eukaryota > Viridiplantae > Streptophyta > Magnoliopsida > Fagales > Fagaceae > Quercus > Quercus robur. The sequence goes on along the minus strand of NC_065542.1, from coordinate 36,301,897 downwards.
TTCCCATGGCTGAATCTGTAAGTTTTCAAACTTTTTGTCATTTTCAAGTTTCTCTCTAATCTTCTATTTCAATGTGTTTTTAACCATGTAAATGATTGGGTTTTGCTATGGGATAGGTTTAGATGAAAACCTGACACCTTATGAGGGGTAGGAAAATGTCAAAGGATTGATTTTCGATGATGCATCTTTGAGAATGTCGAAGAACTGCTTCTGTCTATGTTCTTGCATGCGTGGGCTTAGGTCTGCGTACGCAGCTTATATTCATACATACGAAGCTCTATTCTTATGTACACAGGTCTGTTCTTGAGGCTCTACGTACGTGGGAATGGTCCTACGTATGTGGGGTCTTGTTTACGTACGTGGGCTTTGACTTGCGTACGTGAGACGCCTAGTAGAAGCCCCCCTCTGTCCATTTTCACTTATTTTTCCTCTGTTTCACTTCCATGTGCAATCCTAACACGCTTGTCATTTTTGCATTTGCATATCACTACATCCTCTTTTTATCTTCACTTTTGCGTCAAAACATCATATTTTCTAAATTTTGGTCGAATTAGGAATCTAACTTCATTTTCTTTTCTTTTTTTGCAGTCATCATCCCCTTATGTTAGTAGGGGAAGCACCAATAAGGTGGTGGACTAGTACAATCTTTTTGTCCCCGAAACCAAGGGCTATATCCGAGAGGGTAGCTTTGAGCCCATCATCAGTTTTCTTCCGAAGAAGTATGCGAGCACCACCTTGGTACAGTGCCTCATTGAGAGGTGGTGGGATACTACCCACACCTTTCATATTGTTGAGTGGAAGATGACAGCAACTCCATACGACTTTTACTAAATAATCGGCCTTAGCTTCGAAGGGGCCATCATTAGTTTGGACGGTGTGTTGAGCATCCAGCTAGGACTTGACAGGTTGGGGAGGAAGTACTCCATTGAGACCATCCGCTACTTCAACTTGGTGTCGGACTACATGTTCCTCCCATAGAGGACCATAGAGGAGTGTGTTCATATTGCTAGGGCTTTTCTTCTCCAATTCTTAGGGGCTTATCTCTTTGCCAATGGTGGGCAAATGGTGTCGTTGAGGTGGTTGGCCTTCTTTTAGGAATTTGGAGAGGCATGGAAGGCCAATTGGGGACAAGCATGTCTTGCCTATCTCTATTCCACTCTTAATACTCTCAACCGGGGCACTTGCAATAGTTGGTGGGGTCTTAGAAGCTCTTTGAGTTAGTTATCTTTTCATACTTTGCATTTCATTTGTAGCTTTTACTCTTGTAAACTATGTTATCTTGAGAACTATCATCTTGCATCTGTCATCTTGCAAACTGTCATCTTGCATCTAACCTGTGGCTTGTGCTTCTTTTTGTAGTGATGGGTTGTTAGGTATGGTCTTATAACTCTAGGCACCGACCTAGTCCTAAAGGATTTTCCTCAAGTGAGGGCCCACCTTGCGGGGTTAACTTCGGATGAGGTAAGTTTAAGAGTTCCGATTGTTCATGCTTCTTTATGCATTTCCCTTAGAATATTCTTCTTCTAACTATCTACCATTTTTGGTAAACTAGACCCTATGAGTCGGCCAGCCCTTTCTTGCTACTCGAGACTTGGAGCCTGCTGCTCTCATTGCTTCGGAGATTACTCAACCCCTTGAAAGAGCGGGCTGGAGGGCGCTATACTGGGCGCAGGGGGTGAGGTGCCAGTTGATGGATAAGGATGACTCATAGATTCTGATGGACCCTTCTAAGTTCATGCTTGCCCCATACTTCATGACTGATGTTGAGTACAACTCATGGGGGAGTGGTGTTCCCTATACTGGGCAGCTTCTTGAGGGGTTGGACTATAAGGGGTTCAACATCACTCGCCTCATGCCTTCCCATACTGCTTAGGTATATGTTCGATCTCTTCTTCTTCACTTTTTTTCCTTTTCCTTGTTTGTCATGACTTCTAATGTGGGAAATTGTAACAGGGGGGACCTACTGCTGATAAGCCTATTGATCCTCCAGATCTCCCTTGGAAGGTTTATGGTTATGGCCCTGATGGCCTTGCTTAGGAGCATGCCATGCCCCATAATTCTAATGTCATGGACTATTTTTTCTCTCCCAACACTCAAGCGGTGAGTTCCTTTTTTTCCTTTTGTACTTTCTCTTTTTGTCAAATTTCTCTTTTTGTTTCAGTCACTAACCCTTCCTTCATTGAACTGCAACCCACTATCCAAGAGCATGAGGAGTTGGTGTGGCTGGTCAAGAATCTCAAGTTGAAGGTGACCAACTACTCAAGGGAGCTATACAATCCTGAAGGAGTGGCCCACCCAAGTGAAGGTGGTGATAATGATGATGACGATGTCGATGATGGCGATGAGGAGGAGGAGGAGGAGGTGATTCCTAGCTACCAATCAAGGAAGAGGTGACACCGTTGATTTCCTGCAGTCACAACACACAGCTTTTTTTTCTTTTAATGTTTTTCTTTTCCTTTTAGCAACATTTGAATTTAGTTTAAGACAAAGGATTGTATTAAGAACATCTTTTTACATTTATGCTTTTGATTGGGAAATTAGCACTTAATTTATAAGATATATTATAAATTGTATGCTTCTATACAACTTTGCTTCTTTGAAGCTTGCAATATTATGCTTGGAATGTGTCTTGAATGATTCTTTAGGTGACAAGAACCCTAATAATGCTTTAGGGTAAAAAAACTCTACTCAAAACGGGGGAACATGGGCTTCTGCCAAGTGCCATACATACATGGAGATGAGCCTACGTACGCAGCGTTGACTTTGCGTACGCATTGTTGACTCTGCATACATGGGCCACAAATCAAAAAAACCCTAACCGACTTACTTAATTACAAAAGTAGCTGTTTCAGTCTAAAACCCTCACCAACGTATTTCAAACCCAGAGAATGCCATTTTTAGGTCCCCCAATGGCGGAAAATTCTTCTCTTGATATCTCCACTTGGATTAGGAAGCTTGGTCCTAATTTTAAGGATTTCATCGCTCCCTATGGTCTTTCTTGCATCTTCCCTGTTGATACTGCATTTTGTCTGTCCTTGATTTGCGTGTCGAACCCCGAAAAATCCAAAAATATTATTTTCTTTCCATGGGGCCATGAGAACATCCAGAATGCCGTGGTGCAACCCGTTCGAACATCGGAGCACCCAAAGTGCATTTTTCAGCTAAAATGACCAAAATTCCCCTAGTCAACCTTGGGTTGACTGAAAGTAAAATAAAGTCAAAATCCCTTCAAAATATCACTTTTCATAGTTTTATATCAAACTCGAGCTTCTCGGAGATTTTTGGCAACTTTGACCAAGTTTGACCTAGAGTTGACTCTTGGCAGGCCCCATAAACCTTAATTTTAATCCAGCCGTCAGAATGGGTTGAAACTAATGCCACTGCGAAGATTATCAAATTATTAATCCAACTACTATTCATGGGTCAAAATTAGAGTTAGAACGGTTGAGATATCATGAAAACCGGGTTAACGCATTTATTGATGCACCACTAACTTCCTGGAGCCATAACTTTTGATTTGACCATTGGATTTTCAAGTTCCATACCTTTTTATAAAAAAGAATTCAAGATCTTTCTCGGGATGTAAAGATCAACCTGATCCGAAACCATTTAAAAATGGCGGCCCTACAAGGGGTGCCGCCTCAAAATGCGCAACGGGGCTATAAAAGGCCCTAGGCACCTTCAGACCAAAAAAAAAAAAAGATGACTTTTTTGGGTTTGGCTCTTTGTTTGGAAGTTCTCTACACATTTTTTCTCTCTTCCAAAAACAAAAAACATACGATAAAAACACATCAAAGCCTCTTGATTCTTCCTTCTTCACCAAAAATACAAGGTATTGTCCTTATACCCAATCTTCTTCTCCTTGGTTCTACACTTTGGATTTGGGGTTTAGGGGTGTGGATACAGTTTTTTAGCTACTATCCACACCCCTAACTTTCTAAATCTTTTTCTAGCATTTATCTTACTCTTTTTGCTTTAATAACATGATTTATTACTTTCCTTAGCATGTTTCTTACTTTATCTTGTTCCTAACATGTTCTTAGTTTAGATCCACGTTCGTCCATGCTTGTTTACATGTTTTTTTCTTGATCTAAATTTTTTATGATTTATGTCATGCTTTAGATGCTTAAACCTTCTCTTTCCCATGTGTTGATGTTTGGGTTACATGCTCACATGCTTGCATGATGTTGTTGGCTATGCCTTGCTTGGATCTACGTGTTTATGTGTGTATTTCCATGCTATACTGTTAGATCCTTGTCTTCACATGCTTATATGCTTGGATTTGTGTTCTTCCATGTTGGAGTGCTAGGCTTGTACATGTTGATGTGTATGTTTCTATGCCTACTTGTCTAGATCTATGTTTTCACATGCTTGAGTGCTTGGATCTAAGCTCTTTACATGCTTTATACTATATTCCATGTGCTTGTGCGCTCCATGCCATGTTTGTGTGCCTAGACCTAGGCTATGTTTGTCATGCCATGTGCTATTGTAGCCCTTTTGTCGCTTTTGTCTCTATTTCTTATGTTTTGGCCATTTGGTAGGATTTAGATCTTGACCCCTTTATGGTCTTGATCATCATCCCTACACCTTGGCCCATATCAAAGGGTTTGGATCATCCTTATTTGCATGTCTATGTTTGCTTGCTTCTATGCTTTATCTTCCATGTTAGCCTTTCTAGTTATAGGCTTGCGACGCTTGACACCTTTAGCAGATTTGTGGTTGTGTGATTACACCCAATGCCCATGAGGCCTTGTTTGGATGTAACCATTTGGGATGCATCACCGTGATACCAGTTGCTTCGTGCATACCTTTCCCCTTTTCTACTCTGTACGATGATATGCTTACCATGCTTGTTTATGCCACTCATTGGCTTTCTATGCATCCTTACACGCTTGCTTACATGTTCATGCATGAGTCCTACTTGCTAGTGTGTCATCCATGCTTCAACACAATGAAGCTATGGACTTTCAATCCAAACCTACATTTGTCCCTCGTGGACACTACCTTTTGCTTGCCTTTTTGCTTGTTTGTCTTCTTTCTTGTTTGCTTGCTTGCCCATTTGCTTTCTTGCTTTCTTACTTTCTTGTTTATTTGTTTATCTTGTGGCTCGTCATGTCTCCTGCCATATGCTATGCTTGCCATGTCTATCATACCTGTCTACTCTATGCCTCTTTCACATGTTTTTTTCATCTTTCTCCTTCCATTTCTTGTCTATTGGTTTCTTGTCTTTGCCTTTGCATGTACACATATGGAGTGAGGGCACATGGAGCTAGGGCACAATCTCCCAAGCGCAAGCAAAAAGGGCAAGGATGCAAGCATGTGGATATAAACCAAGTGGCAATGTTTAGCAGTTTTAGGGATCTAGCCTCTCCCATTTGGTTATGTACTCTTTTAAACCCCCTTTCCTCCTCCCTCCTTTCTCTCTTAGATGGGTTGTATTAGGTATATCATGTTGTGTACCATTCGTCCTTATCTCTAGAGTATGGCGACCCCTGTTTACTTTCTTGCACCTATATTTTGGGCCATGCTCTAGGGATGTAGGCATTTACTTTCTTGGTCTGTATACTAGCATTGTGCATGATGTATGTATATTTATACCTACTTGCCCCTTCCGATGTGATTGTCACAGTCCATGTCACCTAAGGTGAAGCGATGCCTAATTTTCGCCACAAAAGTAAGGTGACGTGTCGCCAGATTTTTGTCGTGGAAATTTGGTACTTTGCCCGAATGCCTTAGGAAAGCATAGATTGGGACCATGCCCATTCAAAAGCCAAACCTTAAAGACCCCATGCATGCAAAGCCCCGAAAGCCAATGTTGAAATCATGTTTTTACTACCAATCTTCGAAAATTAAGGTTTTATCAAAACAAAGGACTATCCTTGGACAGGCGTTATGGTGTTCCTAACAACATTCCTACACGTAACCAAACTTTTGAACTCAAGAATCAAGATTTTTTTTCCATCCACATTAGATTTAGAAAAATGCCCCTTTTTCTTAGCATAGGATTAGCAATAAAACCCACTAGAAACAGGTGACCAATCACACCTTAGAAAAACCCAATGATTGGTGGTGACTTTACTTATCTTTGGTAATTCCCTTACAATTTGGCCAAGATTCTTGCCACACCTCCAAAGGTAGACAAATACCCTCCTCCATCGAGAGAGTGAGTACCCGAAGCACCTCGTGAACTGCACGCCAAAATCATTGAGAGGGGCCTTCAATAGGCTCTGCGCGCTGGGGAGCTTCGCCATGGCGGGTGGTCGAATGAAGGCCTGACGGCGATTTTCCAGCCGTTCGAGGCCCGAGTGTCAAAATTCCCCTACCATTAAATCAGGGTGGAATATTCTCTTCTTCGTGCAACTGCCAACTATTAGGTTCCTTCTCGGCATGCATTCCACTTCAACGGAATAGAGCTATACCCCACTATCGAGGAATTTGCTACTATCATGGGTGAACCGGATTTGCTACCATGGGTAGGGATCTTCCTTCCTTGTTGCAATTTGTGTTAGGCGTCCTTGCTACCACGGCAAATAGTTGGTTCTTCCTAGGCAAACTCAATCTTAGGCTAGTCTTTGATTATTTTTCCGATTCGGCCCTTCTTGAGGGTGAGAGGCTACGATCGTACTTTCTTCGTGCCTTTTGCTTATATGCCCTTGCAAGATATTTCTTGGTTCAAAAGTCGTATTGTGTGGATCTTCAGATGTGCATGGTGGCTTACAAGCGAAGGAGAGGTAATCTGGTGGGCTTAATCTTGGCGGAAACCCTCAATGGTTTGGATGCCTTTCATAGGAAGGAAGGAAGCTTCTTTGCGAGAAGTCCTCTTCCTCTTTAGGTATAATCCCTAACTTTTGCCTAGGTTCACAACCTAGCAGGTTCCTTTAATTTGGCATGGATTGCCTTTCGTTTTTCAACCCATCGAGGCACCTTATATCGTCTTTCATCATCATTTTTATTTTTTCTCACTCATGCTTTCCATCTTTCCTTTTCTTTTTCTTTTTCTTTTTTATTTTTTTATTTTTTTTTATTTTTTCAGATATGGCTACAAGAGAGGCTTTGGTTGCTTTAACCCCCTACTGTACCCCTCAACACTTACCTTCCTTGGCATCTTCGAGACTGCTGGCTTCATTGGAGCGACTTGAGCTTTGAGGCGTACATGGAGCTTATGGGTCACCTTAAGGGGACCAACATTCAATGGGTCGTGGAATGGTGGCACATCTCAAGTATGGTCCATAGTTGCGGCAAGGACCACTGTGTGGCTTTACTTGGGCTTTAATGCTATTCTTACTACTCCACTTGTTATATCTCAAGGCAATTTGGAGAACGTCAAGGAGCGCCTGATGATGAGGGTGCTTTCCACACCGCGATGTTCACCAATAGGATCTTGGGCAGGATCAGTGAGGCTTGGCTACATCATCGGGTGATGAAAGACATTGTACCTCCCAAATACATCTACCCCACTACAAGGTACAAGCAGTGGTTGGAGGATGACATGAAGTGGATTTTGAAGGATGAGAAAGCTTACATGAAGACTAGCAAGAAGGCAAGAATGACTAAGTGACCCCCTTAAGGGGCCTTATATTTTACTTTTCTGCACTTTTATCATTCTCATGTTTTTGTTTTTGAATTCAATAAAGGATTGGAATGTTCCAAATCTCCCATGAAAACAATCTTTTTATCCTTTAATTTGAGCAATGAGAGAATTTCCTTTTATTATCTTTGCTCATTGCCATTATTCATTCATCTTTTTTCTTTTCTTTTACTTTGCCATGTAATTTTTGCCCATGTCGTCCCTTTAGGAATTTTCACCATGCCTATGGTCTTTTCCCCTAACTTTTTCCTAGACCGCCTTTTCAAGTTTTCAATCTAGCAGGGTTCTTTTGTCTTAGTTTTTGCCTAGGCTGCCCTTTCGGATTTTCAACCTAGCACGTTTTTTTTCCCTTTTTTTTTTCCTTTTTAAATGTGGTATCTTTGGAGTCTATCCTTGTTAATTGGGCAAAGCATCTCTTCCCCCATCCAAATCTGTGATCCTTGTAGCACCTCCAGACATGATCTTCATAATGATAAAAGGCCCAGACCACTATGGTTTCATCTTCCCTCTTGGGTCAAAAGTCTTATCTCTAAGCGCCTTTAGGACCAAGTCCCCTTCTTTAAGGTTTCTTGGTTTCACCTTCTTGTTGAATGCCCTAGCAATCCTTTTTTGGTACTCTTGTGCATGATATTATGCCCTAACCCTTTTCTCATCTATCAAAGCCAATAGGTCATATCTCGCCTTAATCCAATCCTCTTCTAGGACCTTGGTTTCCAATAATACCCTCAAAGATTGTATCTCCACCTCAATAGGAAGCACCACCTCGCTACCATAAACCAAAGAGTAAGGTGTTGCCCCAATTGACGCACGGATAAAAGTTATATTGCCCCATAAGGCAAACAGAAGCTTCTCGGCCCAATCTTTGTATGTCACTACCATCTTGGCTAGGATATTCTTCACATTCTTATTAGCTACTTTTATGGCACCATTAGCTTGTGGTTGATATGGTGAATGTTAGGACATATGTGATTCACTTGTTAGGAATATATGTCACTATTTTGTGTGATTGGCTTATCCTTTGACAAAACACACTTTACTTGTATTTGGGTAGATCTAGGATGTGTTTAATACTTCAAGAAACAGTGTTTCAAGATCAAGTGTTGAAGACATGCAAGTCTGTCCAAGATTCAAGCTGAAGAAGTGCTGTTCATTAAAGCTCGACAGCTAGCTCGACATCTAGCTATCCATCGAGCTTAAGAAGCTATTCCAGCCCCGTGGCTTTATGAAAAACAAAATTCCAGTTTTGTTTTGACTCTAATCCATGATTATGTGTTTGGGCTTTTTTTTATTCTAACCCTAGACATATAAAAGGATTATTTTAAGGGTCGTCAAAGGGTACACAAATTGCACTAGTGTTAAACAAAGTTTGTTCAACCAATTTGTAACCGGAGACAAAGTTTTTCCCTAGTTCATCATTCTTGTGAAGAAGTTGCTGTGTATGTGCATCGTACCGTTTTGTGACCAAGGATCTTCTTGATCTTCATCGTTAGGATGAACTGAAGAACTTTGCAACCAACAACCTTCTCTAGTTGGTGATTGAAGTCGCGTATCGGGATTTGTGCATTGGTTAGTCATGTACTTGGGAGCTGTGCATCAAAAGGGGAAATTGTCACTATAGAACAAGTCCAATTGGGTATTGGAGTAAAGGTTCAACTGTAGGTTGGTATAAGGTACTGGGATTCTTTTACTTGTAACTGCTTGTTTTGATAATAGTGGAATTTTGGGAATGGTGACCTGAAAATCACCTAATGGGGTTTTTGCCGTTAGGTTTTCCCCATTTGTAAACAAATCACTGTGTTATTTATTTTCTGAAAATGCTTTTAAGGCATCATTATCATGGAACCGGATATGAGATAGGGTAGGATTAGATGAGGAAGAAGCACCGGAACGAAGAGGGTTCCGGGTTAGAGTAGATTTACACTTAGGTGCCATAGACACGACTAACGTAAACTAACAGAGAGGGAGAGAAAGAAAGAAAATCAGAAAAGTCCCAAACATTTTCAAATATATCAAATATATTGAAAAGAAGTACGTATGCATGGGAAATGCATGAACATGTGACATGCAAATGAAATAGCATTATGGGCTCAGCCCAATCCAAACCTATCAGCACACAAACATATAGCACACATCTAAATGCATGGCAATACCATTATAATGCTAGTGTGATGCAATGTATGAGGTTTTAAACACATTTAAGTGAAAACCCAACCCAAAATTTCAATGAAATCTCATCAATTTTGAAAAACCCCAAAAATTTCCAAAAATCCCAAATCCTAGGTTTCAAAACATGAAGTGTATGAATGAGAAAGGATTAGAAGCTTACCAAGTGAAGAAAAAACTTGAAAAACCTTGAAAAATCCTTGAGACCCAAGATAGGAGTGAGATTGGAGTGTTTTAGGGAGAGAAACAGAGAAGTATCAAGAGAGAGATCGATGGAAATGAGATCCGGATTGCGTAGAGGCTTTCTATAGGAAAGCCAGTAAATCTTGATAGATGTAGGTATCGATAGGTATCGAGATATCTGTTGAGGAGGTGTCGAGGAAATACTAATCGACAGCTGAGGTGTCGAGGAGGTATCGAGGATCAACACACCAGAATTAGAATAGAAGCTCGATTGATCCACCAGGTATCGAGAAGCTATCGAGTATAGAGACCCAATCTCGATAGATCCACCAGGTATCGAGGTGCAGGCGAGATTGCAATAAGAAAAAGCTTAAGGAAGCTCGACAGATAGCCAGTTATCGAGGAGATATTGAGGAGGTGTCGAGCCAGCTTTTAAAAACAGTTTTTCGAGATGTGGAAAACACAATTATGAATGCAATCTAACATGCGACTCAACCAACGATCCAATCAACATATTAAGCTCTCAAAAATATCTCTTAAATGAGAATTTAAGCACAAGGATCTTCAAAAACACATACACACACTAAACAAGTCTAACCAATTTTATATTTCAAAAACAAGCCTTAGACAGTTTAGTGAGCATACATTAATACATGTAAAACCTTGTGATGGCCAAATTACATTGTACCTACACATGTATCAAGAATAGCAAAGAATATTGCGTGTTGTGTGTCAAAAACATCGCAAGATTGCATAAGTGTATGCATGTTATGACGATTTGAGACATGAGAAAATCACTTTAACTCACACACAATCATAACTGCTTGAAGGGGACTATCACCTTTGAGGTACATCCTATAACTCCCACATCTCCTATAATACACGGTTGCAATCATGTTTAAAGCATTTTTGATCTTTTTGCTTTTGATTCTTTTCATATTTTTCTTTTAAACATATCATGCATGGGCTTATTAGAGAGAGAAAAGAAATACTCAATGATATTTGACATTTTAATTTTGCTATGCTTAAGCACACAAATGTCATTGACACTGCACTTTTGCTATGCCGAAGCATACAGGTGTCAAATTATGATTGGCGGGCAATAGTGGTGAGATGGTTATTTATGCCTTTCTCTTAGGATTTTTTAGTTATTCCCTTCAAAAAGAGTGATATGTATGTTAAGTTTAAGAGACAACTTAATCGTACTCATCACAAACCCAAGCCACAAAGCTCACTTGCTTAGTTGTGCATAGAAATGCTCATCTAAGTTACAAAAGATACAAAATTTAGAAGACTTTGTTTCAATGGCCATCCAAGGTACACAAGTACCAAAGTACACATAACACACTGTTTTTGTATTTTTCTGATTTTTCAATTCTTTATTTTTTATTTTTATAAAGAAAAAACAAAGCAAAGCAAAAACTGAAAAATAACCAAACAAAAACATGTTAAACAAACAAAGCATAAAAACTAGACTGACTCAAAACATGAAAGCAAAACACATAAGTAATGCACACACAAAAACAAGAAGAGAGAGAGAAAAGTGAAAGAATCACTTGGAGCCCTTTTCCTTCCATACCTTGGAAGAACCTTTCCGTCTAGCAAACCCTTGAACCGGCGGTGAAGGGGAAGAATTAAAACCGTTCAAATTCGAAAGGAACATGAGGGCTTTGAAAAGATCACCAAGGGGAGCGAGAGAGGATTGAAGCTGATTTTGATTCCCAGATGCTATCATGCCGTTGCTCTGTTGAGCAGCAAGCCACTTGTAGCAATTTGGTCGAGTATGACTTGCAGCACCACAATGATGACAGAGATGCTGCTTCTTTTGTTTAGGCTTTTAAGAGTTAGCCTTCTTAGCCCTAGGGTTTTTTAACATCTTAGGAAGTGCTCCTAAGATAGATTTACCCTTGTCTAAGTTCTCACTAGCTAATTCAGTTTTAATCTCATTGTTCTCAGTTTTGACATTATTAGCAGGAGGAACAAAAATAGTAGTACTAGAAGAAGCAGTATTAGAAGAAGAAAGTCCATACCCTAAACCTGTTCAATCTGAAGCAGATTTCTGAATGCCCAGCATCTCATCCAGCTTTGCGCTTGAAGTCCTCTTCAATTGAGCTCTGACTTGAAATAGTTCCGCTTCAAGCTTCTTGGTCTTCTCAGCTAAGAAATTGTTCTCGAATCTCAGTGCTCCAATAGTCTGATTGGCCTCATCAAACTTTGTGGAAAGCTCCTTACGGTCAAGTTCCATATCACTGAGCTTCTTAGTGGTTAGCCTATATAATTTCTCATGCTTCTCTGAAAGCTTATACAGCTTCTCATAGGCTGTATAGATGTCATCTTGATCATCTATCTTCTCAAACTTAGATTCCACCAGTTCCTCATTCTTCAACCACATCTTCAATAATCCCATCAGTAGGATTGACCGTGGCAATGAAGGCATTTAAGATTCCGTCATCCTCATTGTCGGAATCATCCTCAGGCTTAGTGTCGCCCAAGGTAATAGCAAGTGTCTTGCTCTTCCCAATGCTCTTGAGGTATGTAGGACACTCATGTTTCATGTGACTGAAGCCTTGACATCCAAAGCACTTAGGTCCTGAGGGAACAGTGTATTGACCACCTTCCTTAGCATCCTTCTTCCCTTTGTCTTGGCCATTAAATTGAAAAGAACTAGATTACCTACGGTCCTTATCGAAACCCTTTCCATTGGTGTTCTTCATAAACTTCTTGAATTGCCTGGTGATGTAGGACTTCATCTTGGAATCTTCATCATCAGAAGATTCATCTGTTTCACTGCTCTTGGCCTTTAGTGCCATACTCTTGCTTGTACCTGACTTGCCTATTCTTGTCAACCCTAGCTCGTAGGTTTGCAAGTTTCCAACCAGCTCAGTTAGAGGAATCTTGTCAATATCCTTTGATTCCTCTATTGCCGTAATCTTGGCATGAAATCTCTCGGGCAGAGATCTGAGCACTTTCCTCACAATCTTGGGTTCAGGAATGGTTTCCCCAAAATTGAAGACTAAGTTCACTATGTCCTTTAGCTTGGCATAGAACTCATCGAAAGACTCATCCTCCTCCATCTTTATTTCTTCAAAGCTTGTAGTGAGACTCTGAAGCTTTGAGTCCTTGACAGCCTTAGTACCCTCATAAGTTGTCTGGAGAATAGTCCAAGCCTCCTTGGCAGTTTCAGTGGAGGATATCTTCTTGAACTCTTCATTGGTGACAGCACTGAACAATGCATTCAAAGCTCTGCTATTGAAGTTTACCACCTTAATCTTGGCATCATCCCAATCGGCTGGTGCTTCTGTAGGCTTAGTCCAGCCTATCTCCACAACTTGCCACACTTTCTCATCTAAAGACTGCAAGAAAGCTCTCATGCGTACTTTCCAGTATGCATAGTTAGTACCATCAAATAAAGGAGGTGTGGTTAATGACTGTCCTCTATCCATGACAAACAAGGGTCAATGGATCAACACAGCAAAGATTAAACCCTAATCAGAGTGTGTCTGCTCTGATACCACTTGATAGGCCATAAACTGAATGACCCCTTGTGATAGAAAATAATTAATTAATTAGCCAAGTTATTAATTAATCAATTTATCATGCAAACGCGTGGTAGCACAAACAAATCATCAATAAACTAATTATGCAGCGGAAAATGAATAACATAGTGATTTGTTTACGAATGGGGAAAACCTAACGGCAAAAACCCCACCGGGTGATTTTCAGGTCACTACTCCTGAAACTCCATTATTATCACAACAAGCGGTTACAAGTAAAGGAATCCAAGTACCTTACCAACCTACAGTTGAACCCTAATACCCAATTGGACTTGTTCTGAAGTGACAGTTCCCCTTTCAAATGCACGACTCCCAGTACGTGACTAACCAATTGCGTGGATTCCAGTACGCGACTTCAATCACCAACTTAGAAGGTTGTTGTTTGCAAAGTTCTTCAGTTCATCTACACGATGAAGATCAAGAAGATGCTTGGTCACAAAACCCTACGGTGCACATACACAACAACTTCTTCAAGAGAAAGAGATGAACTAGGGCAAGAACTTCGTCTCCGGTCACAATTTGCTTGAACAGAGTTTGCTCAAAGCTTGTGCAACTTATGAATACTTTGACGGCCCTTAAACTGATCCTTTTATATGTCTAGGTTTAGGAGAAAAGAAGGCCCAAAGACACATTCACGGATCCCAAGAAAATGAGATTGAAATTCTGAAAATCTTAAACCTCGACAGATAGCAGGTGTCGAGCAAGTGTCGAGAACACCGAATGAAGAATAGCTTCCTTAAGCTCGATAGGATTTTGCACTCTGAACTTGTTTTCTTGAACAGACTTGAAAGCTTCAATACTTGATCTTGAAACAAGGTTTCTTGAAGTATTTAAAACATCCTAAATCTATCCAAATACAAGTAAAGTGCGTTTTGTCAAAGGATAAGCCAATTACATAAAATCATGACATATGGTCTTAACGAGTGAAACACATATGTCCTAACACTCCAGACAACCTATGAGGGAACAAAGGCCGTTAAGGATTCAAAGCTTCAAAGGCTCACTACAAGTTTTGGAAAGATTAAGATAGAGGAGGATGAGTCATTCGATGAGTTCTATGCCAAGCTCAAGGACATAGTGAACTCAACTTTCAATCTTGGGGAAACCATTCCTGAACCCAAGATTGTGAGAAAAGTGCTCAGATCTTTACCTGAGAGATTCCATGCCAAGATTATGGAAATTGAGGAATCAAAGGACATTGACAAGATTACTTTGACAGAGTTGGTTGGAAATCTGCAAACCTAAGAGATAGGGTTGACTAGGAT